>NW_026615297.1:0-205007 GCF_030052815.1 Hevea brasiliensis
GATCAATGTAATGGATTGTATAGGTATGATGAGAGAATAGAAGGGTAGGAAATGACACATAGGCATTAGGTTAGAATATGGAGATAAGAAAAGGGTAATTAAAGGTTTGTTATGAATGTCAGGTGAATGTCTTAAGTGTGATCAACAGAGTCACTTTACAGTAAGGCAATAATAACAAAACAACAGTAGGGGTAGAATGGGAAGTGATAGATATAGGTGGTTATAAATCACTAGAAGGTGCAAGGATAGAAATAATGATTATAAGTAAGGGTGAAGTTAGTGCTAAAAGAATCTATTCATGAGAGATATCTTTTAGAATACAACAAAAGTTAGAGGCACAATACAAATGATGATAGGAATGAAATATAGAATGGGTATAAGCAAGCTTAATAAATTATAAAATGTTATGTCAAGAAGGATGGTGGTACAATAGAGGGTTGATGCAGTTGATACCTTATAGGTAGAGCATAATTTCGTAAAGAGATGATAAAAGTTGAAGAAAAAGACCAAGAAACATGGGTCACACATTATTATGTGGAATTATGTGTAGCATACTGTAAGAGCATATTCTTTTTCTCTTCAAGTTTAACTTATGCTTTTATAAGAGCATATTCTTTTTCTCTTCAAGTTTAACTCATGCTTTTATAAGAGCATATTCTTTTTCTCTTCAAGTTTAACTCATGCTTTTGGTTCTAAATGGTTATATAAGGAGTGGAGACGGAGTCAAGATGACCCAGTTATTTGAGAGTTTGGTAGGTACCAGTTCATACACAATCTCCTAATGAAAAAAAAGATGGTAAGTGTGTACCTAATATTAAGTATAAAAGGACGATTAGAGTAGTGACAGGAGTTAAATCGAGTTAGTTACCAGGGCTTGCAACCCTTCTGAACTATAAGCCAAAGGAAGTATTATTTATGGTTGAGTTTTAGTAGATGAAATTGTTGCTAATGGGTAAATTTGAGGCTGAAGTTTGGAAAGCTATGGACAATAGATGTAGCTATATCAAGGAGAATGAATACATAAAATATCTTATCTGAAATTATAGCATAGCTAGCCACCTTCCTCATTGATTTCGATTAGTGGGGTTGTAGATTGCTTTGTCGTGGTGTACAACACGGCATTGATCGAAAATTTTGTGTCATGACTTAAGTTGTGTATGAATTGGCAACACTATGTTTATTAAATTATTTGACCCAAAATTTTTCTATAATGAGCTTTGATAATTGTGAAATGTAATTGTGCAGCATTTAAATTGTGTTTTGGCAATGAATGATTTATGTATTGTATTTAAAATTTTTATCGTGCACCACTGAGTATTTTCATACTCAGCGATAGCTTGTTTTGCTATTGCAGATAAGGGCAAGGAGAAAGCAGCAGAGTGAGCTGCTATCAATATTAAATATTCCATTGATATTTTTGTACGGGTATTGTTTTATACCCTTGTAGTTCTTTTGATGTAAATATTGTGATGTTGTATGTATCAATGTAAAGTGAGCAGTCGTATAATAAATTGTAATAATATTATTTTTGGATTGTATATCTGTAAATTTAAATTGTGCATACAATATTGATGGAATGATATGAAATAGTTTGTTTCGAGAATTTTGAGATGTATTGACTTGAGAATATTTGGAGGTTGAGAGTTAGGAAAAATTTATTGGAAGTGCTTTTTACAGGTTTTTGAAGAATGATTTTCTCCAAATACAAACAGAACTCTGTCAAAATTTTTATAAAATTTGCGAGAAAATTAAAATGGACAAAATTTTTTACTAGTTTATAAGCTTTGAATAAATGATTTTAATTCCTACCAAAATGCTCACCACTTCCAAAATGCAAGAAAATAGTTTTAAAATCTCTTGTAGTGTACTTAATGAATTATCGGTAGGTGAAATTCGGTAGTTCATTAGGTATTCTATGGGATCATGTTATGCCTTATAGAGGGGTAAGGTGTGACATGTTTTAGTGGTATCAGAGCCTGGTTTTTCAATAAATTTTGACTATGTGTATGAATATTTCTTTGATAAGTACAACTGCTCAAGTGTCTTTAATTGATACATATGACATATTTACATCATGAATATGCATTAACGGAGGTCAACCTCCTTGTGTTTAATCTGAGGAAGTAGAAAATTTAGGAAAACAGAATAGAAGAAGGAGATCATTCCGTAGAACAATCTATTGAGGCTGAGGTTCAAGGGGAAGCCCTAGCACTCCAGAACGCGAGTGGGTCAGCCACTCCAGCTCCTACTCCAGCACCGCAGTTCCCTGCTCAGTTTGTACAGCAGATGGCTGTATTTTTCCAGCAAATGGTGGAAAATGTGCCACCCTAAGCTCAGATGCAAGTACCTGTAGCACAACCACAGCCCTCAACTCGGCAATATGAAAAATTGATGAAATTTGGGGCCACCGAGTTTAAAGGCACTGTGGATCCACTGGAGGCAGAACAGTGGTTGGAAAGAATGGAACAGATTTTCAGGAAGCTGCAGTGTACTGAAGAATTAAAATTTGAATATTCAGTATCTCTTCTCCAAGGGGATGCATATGAATGGTGGAAGACCATCCCCCACAGCCTGGTAGAACCTCCAGTCCTTACTTGGTCAGACTTTTTGAGGGAGTTTCGACAGAAGTGGGTTCCCGATGCATATGTGGATATGAAGTTACAAGAATTCCTGAGCTTGAAACAAGGGGACAGAACTATAGCAGAATATGAGAGAGACTTCTCTCGACTGAGCCACCACGTTGGAAGCTTAGTCTCCACCCCCAGAGATAGATGTAAGAGGTTTGAGTCCAGGTTAAGGCCGAATCTGAGAATGCAAGTTGTGGGTTTCCGACATCAGAATTTTGCTGAGTTGATCTCACAGGCCCTGGAATTGGAAAGGATAGAATTAGAAGGGGCAGTGAAGAAGGGTACACAAGAGAAAGAGAAGACTGAAAAGACTACTGGACAAGCACCTGAGAGGTTCTACTAGGCGACTAGGCTAAATCCGGAATTGGGCAAATTGACCTGTACAAAAATGACCAAATAAACAGTAGTTACGTAAATGACCATAACTTGGTCTAGGAAGGTCCAAATGACCTGAATTTTACACCGATAGAAAGCTGAGACATAGCCCTACAACTTTCATGAAGAAAACAAACCCAAATTTTGACCATAACCTATCCAAAAACTCATCTATAGTCAACCCATAAAAACTGCTAAAATCCAGAAAATATCCAGAATTCTGGGTAACACCAAATCTGGCTAGACCCATTCAAACAGGCATAACTTGGGTTAAAAAACTCCAAATGGAGTGATTCAAAAAGGAAAATAAAGTTAAGACAATAAAGAACAACTTTGGAGAAGGAACTTAACCAAATTCTCACAGTAACCAGACCAATGGAACAGTAGAAAACAGGGGATCGAAACTGAAAAATTGTAATTTCTCTTAGAAGACTTAGAAATTGAATTGGCAATCAATGCCAACAAAATTGACACCCAAAATATGGTATATGAGTACAATTAGAATTAATAAACCTATTAAGTATAGAAAAGTCAACATTTTGACTTAAATAGTGCTATGAATAGTGCCACTGCACACAAAAATGTAAAGGATCGAATTTAAGAACCGTATTGGGTAAGATAAGACTGCAAAAGTAAAATTATTGGAATTAGTTATTAGAAAAGAATTGAATGGATTGCTGAAGCACTTTAAATTTATGTATTTCAGTTGGAAAGGGATCTTCGAAGGAGAAACGAAAGTTTGAGTAAGTTGAGTCGACAAAAGAGGTTTGTGCACAATAAACTTAATTTATCGTTTTCTAATTGAAAACTTATTTAGCTATGTATTGTGAATTAATTGTATTAATTATGGGTTTCGAGAAATGCTGTGTTGGCATTTTATGAATGGAAATTTGAAATGGAAATTGATTTGTGTTTTGCGTAAAATATTTGACTAACTTGATTTAAATTATTTTTTATTCACACTTGGCATGGCAATATCACTATCTTCCTCCTCCATTTATGGGGTGAGTTTAACTATATTCCTCCCTCTCTGGCTTCCCAATCTGAGGGGTGAGTTTGGATGAGTACTCATTAGCTAGCTAGCCACCTCCCTCATTGATTTCGATTAGTGGGGTGAGTTTGCCTTGTCGTGATGTACACACGGCATGTTTGAAAATTTTGTGTCATGGCCTAAGTTGTGTTAGTAATTTGCAACACTGTGTTTGTTAAATTGTTTGATCAAATTGTATTAAATTAAGCTTTGAAAATTGTGAAATATTCAAATTGTGATTTGTGATAAATGTGATTGTAAAATATTTAAACTGTGAATTAATAACAAATATTTTATATGTGCATTTTATATTTTATTGTGCACCACTGAGTATTTTTATATTCAGCGATAGCTTTCTTTGCTGTCACAGATAGAACAAGAAAAAAGGCAGCAGAGTGAGCTGCCGATTGTTGGGACTATACTAAGGTTTTTGTACGGGTATTTAGTTATACCCTTGTCTATTAGATTTTGATTATGCATATAAATATATGAGTGTAAATTGTTTGAGCAGTTGTACAAAAACTCTTGTAATATTATTTTGGGTATGTAATTAAAATGTAAATTATTGTAATATTTAAATTTATTTCTAAGTTTTGTAATTAATGTAAATAATTTTTTTGTATTTTATGAATGATAAATTATTTCATTTTCGGAAATGAGATGTTCCAATTGCGGTTGATTTTAAGTTGAGCATATTGTATGGGATTGAGATGAAATTGATTTCTATTGAAGTTGTGATTAAGAAAATATTGGAAGTGTGTTTCTTTTTAGGTTTTGAAGAATTGTTTTTCCCAAAAATAGATGGCATTCTGTTGAAAATTTTTCAAAATTTGCGTAAAAATAAAAATGTATAAAAATTTTAACTAGTCTTTAAACTTCAAGTAAAAGTTTTTAATTCCTATCAAAAGTGCTTGCCACCTTCGAAAAATAAGAAAATTATTTTAAAATCTCTTGTAGTATATTTAATGGGTTACCGGTAGGCGAAGTACGGTAATTCATTAGATGTACTACGAGATCATGTTACATCTTACTGAGGGGTAGGGTGTGACAAGGATACTATAGGATAAGGAACATAAGTCATGTCTTTGGGGAGCAGAGATTGTTGAAACAGAGGAATGGGAACTGAAGTCACTAAGAGATACGTTAGGGCACAATGAAGGAGAGGTAAGCACCAAAACTGATTGAAGTTATGAGATATCAAGTCAAGCGCAGTGGAGGTATAGTGAGTATTGAAGATGTCAAAAAAAGATTGAGGAGTTGTTTGAGGTAAAAGTTTCTCCACGAAATGATAATGACAACTAGGACACTACAGCAGAGCTAGAGAGCAGTAGAATGTAAACTATAACATACAAAGAGTTTGAAGAATAAGGTATTTTAATATCCTTCTTTTTAATATCCCCTGTTTGTTTAAAAATTCAGGAACGAATTTTTCTTAAGGAGGGAAGAATGTAACCACCCAAATATATATATATATATATATATATATATATATATATATATATATATATATTAAAATTTGAATTATAATTTATTACTATCTTATTCAAGGTACTAAGTTAGTATTTTCATAACAATGATATTTTATTTTATGAATGCTATTTTTATATGTATTATTATTACAATTATTTTAAATTGTTATTTGTAATATTGTCTTTATTAAAAATAAATTAAAGTTAATTTATTAAATTAAAATAAAAATAATTAAATTTCTTTAGAGTATATTTATTTTTAATATTACTTAAGTTTTATTAAATTTAAATATAATAAAAGAATTTTGGACTAAATCGAGAATACCTAAAAAGTTTAAGGACCAATAGTGTAATTAAAAGTAAAAAACAAAAACTCAGATTGTCACGGCTCGATCCCACAGGCCGAACCGGCACTAAGACCTGAGCTGACATAAAGCTCCCAAGGCCCATAATAAGCCTTACTGTTCCCCAAATTCATAATCAGTGTGAAAATATGAGGCCCAACATGCAAATAAAATTAAAATAAAATATTATACTTTTATTCGGGTCAAACCAACCTGATAACCATCATATACTAAAGTTAGGAGAGCCCAACTCAACCTTGATACCACCATTTGCAAACAATTTAAATATCATAAAAATTTTGCATTTAGTAAAAACTCCAAAACTTAAATTTACATGGCACCTGACAAGATTATTACTACTGCTAACATATGCGGAGTTCTAGATTACAATTTTGAGAAATATTAATACAAGTAAATAATAGCTAATAAACATGCGAGGAAGAAAGCAGATTATCTTGAAAAAGAACTCGTCCTGTAGCCTTAAAAAATTAGGGTGAACAGAGTAAGCGTTCGACTCATAGAGTAAGATATTGATTTTAAGTACAATTTATATAACTATCTAGCACTAATGCATCCCTAAGGATGAGATGTAACACAGATCATCAATTCAGACAATTTCAAACAACATTCGCACAAAAAATAATTTGGAGCACTCACACACGCATGTGTCACATCAATATATATAATATGGGAGCTGATCCCCTATATAGCTCTCTTAATCCAACTCCTGCTAGTGAGATCAACTCGAGCCAGACTTTCGCTTAATAATCCAAATGCTGGAGTCAGCGAGATCAACTCAAAGCCGTACTCACCCCGACTTATCACAAAAAGGACCGGGCCCCAAGCGAGACTAGCTCAAGCCGATTTGCCCGTCCTACCCATATCCATTACCAGTATACCACATACACGCTGACACACGCACATAGCTCCAAATTACCCTAAGGCGACACCCACATCCATATATCAAGTAATAATAATAATAACACAAAGTGTACCTATAATAGCTAAATACATATATTTATATATGATGTATGGACATGCGTTGAATATAAAATAATAATATTGAAATTATAATTAAAATCAATATCTACTCACTGATTGACCAGGAGTTACTGCTGTGGCTGAGTGGAGAAGAATGACTGACCCTGATCACCTAACCAATTGTATTATAAATTTTATTAGTACTAATTTAAAACAAAACTTTAAAGGGACAAAAAATACTCTAATTTATACTGAAAAATTTCTCCTATACCTAAAACCTACCTAACCTGCAAAAATACCTAAATAGCACTTTTAATTCACAAATTTCCACAACCACATCTCATCAACATAATATGTCCCCTCTTGGGCCATCCAAAATAGTCAATACTTACAATCTTAAAAAATTACATTTTAGTCCCTAAAACTAACTTTTTTGCAAAAATCACTCAAACGAGCTCTAAAAATTCTAAACTTTTGTCCCGCGATCCTTAGAAATATTAAAAAGCTAATACAAAAGGAATTATAATTTTCTAACTACCCATGAATATTTTATAGATTTTTAATCTAAATCCAACACTATGAAATTAAAGAAACTTAAAGTTCGGGTTTACCTATGCCAAATCTGTTACTTGGAATGCATCCAAAATGTCTAAAAATGCTAGGATAGATTGTAAACACAACCCCTTTCTAGGACAGCCTGCCAGACGTCCAAACCGGGTCAAAAACTCGATCCCGAGGCTGGTGTGTTATCATCATTTCAATCACACCTAAATTAAGCCTAAAATTGTCAATAATTATCATAATATTATTTTTGATTTTTAAGAATTGAAAAAGTCTAAAAATCTCACCAAGCGATATAGATCGTTTGATTATCGCCTTTTTTAAATAGTGTCTGATCAGAGCGGGCTTGATCTCGTCTTGAAGATTTCATTACCCTGATCCAACGGTGGTCTCAAATAATGGATCCAACGGTCGAATAGCCAGAAAAATGGCTAGAAAGCTGCTGCCACCATTTTCTCTCTCCCCTTTCTCTCTTCTCATTCTCGCCAGAAACCTCTATGAAATGAGACACCGCCGATCGAGATGAGAAGCCTGTGGTCCCAAGAGTCGAGCGCCACCTTCCTTTTGTCGAACGGTCACCAAAGCTGGCCAGAAACAGCCTTGGAAAGTGGTGCACTGCGTCGCTCTCTCTCTCCTCCAAAATGCATTAAACCTTTGCTAAACAGGGTGCTGCAACTGTCGTGAAGCTCGCCTGTCGCCTCAGGAGTCTGATGGTCCACCATCAGCAGCACTGGTTGGCCGCCCAATGGGAAACGGGAGAGAGAAAGTGAGGGAGGGAGAGAGGTAGAAGAGAGAGAAAGAAAATGGGTGGGGGGGGGTGTTCTGCACGACAAATTTTTGGGTTTTTTTTTAACTGTTAATTACACTATTGGCCCCTGAACTTTTTAGACATTTTTTATTTGGTCTAAAATTCTTTTATTATATTTAAATTTAATAAAACTTTAGTAGTATTAAAAATAAATATACTCTAAAGAATTTTAATTATCTTTATTTTAATTTAATAAATTAACTTTAATTTATTTTTAATAAAGACAATATTACAAATAACAGTTTAAAATAGTTGTAATAATAATAACAATACATGTAAAAATGACATTCATAAAGTAAAATAGTATTATTATGAAAATACTAATTTAGTTCCTTGAATAAGATAGTAATAAATTATAATCAAAATTTTTTCTATATATATATATATATAAAAATCAGGTTGTTACACAAATTTTCAAAATTTCTGCAGAACACCCCCCTCCCCCGTTTTCTTTCTCTCTCTTTAACCTCTCTCCCTCCCTCACTTTCTCTCTCCGGTTTCCCTTCCAGTCAATAAACCAGCAACGCCGATGGTGGACCATCGGACTCTAAAGGCGACAGGCAAGCTTCATGGCAACTGCAGCACCCTATTCGATGAAGGTCCGACGCACTTTGGAGGAGAGAGAGAGTGACACGATGCTCCACTTTTCAAAGCCATTTGTGGCCAGCTCCGGTGATTGTTCAAAGGAAGGAAGGTGGCATTCGACTCTTGGGACCACGTGCTTCTCATCTCGATGGGCGGTGTCTCGTTCCATCGAGGTTTCCGATGAGAATTGTGGAGAGAGAAAGTAATGGCAGCGGGTTTCCAGTTAATTTCCTGACGATATGACCGTTGGATCAGAAATCTGAGACCACCGATGAACTCAATGCGACGAAACCTTCGAGATGATACTAGCCCCACTCTGATCAGACACCGTTTGAAAAAGGCGATCATCGGACAATCTAAATCACTTGGTGAGGTTTTCGGGCTCTTTCAATTTTCAAGAATTAAAAATATTTTTTTGATAATTATTGACAATTTTTGGACTTAATTTAGGTACGATCGGATCAATGATAGCTTACCGATGCCTAGGACCGTGTTTTCAGCCAAATCCAGCTGTCTGGCAGATCGTCCAGAAACATGGCCAACATTATAATAGATCCTAGTGTTTTCAGATGCCTCGGACATGTTCCAAGCATCAGAATTGATGTAGGTAAACCTGAACCCTAAGTTTTCTTAATTAGCTAGCATCGGGTTTAAAATAAAAATTCATAAAATATTCATGGATAAGTAGAAAATTATAATTCCTTTTGCAATTGTCTTATAATCTTGTTAAGGACCACTGGGCAAAATTTTAGAATTTTTAGAGCTTATTTGAGTGATTTTTGCATAATGTTAGTTTTAGGGGTCAAAATATAATTTTTCAATTTTGTGATTATTGCCTAGTTTGGAGGGCCCAAGAGGGGCCATATAATGTTGATGAGATATAAATTGAGATGTATGATTTTAAGAGTGTTATTTGAACCATTTTATAGGATGGGTAGGTCTTAGGTACAAGAGAAACTCTACCAGAATTTCAACATAAATTAAGGAGTAGTCTTTTTAAAGTTTTATTTTAAATTAGTACTAATAAAATTTATAATATAACTATTTAGGTAATTAGGGTCAGCCATCCTTCTTCATCCAGCTGCCACAGTAGTTTTCGGTGATCAGTGAGTAGATATTAATTTTATTTATAATTTCAATATTATTATATATTCAATACATGCTTATGTATCACATATAAATATATGTATGCAGTGAAATACTAGGCGTGCATTATGTTGCATTTTTTTATTTGCAAAAATAGATGTAGATATCACCTTAGGGTAATTTAGAGCTGTGTGCGTATATCGACATGCGTGTGGTGTAGTGTAATGGATATGAGTAGGACGGGCAAGTCGACTTGATCTAGTCTCACTTGGGGCTTGGTCCTTTTTGTGAAAGTTAGGGTGAGTACAACTTTTAGTTGATCTCGTTGATCCCCACATTTGGATTATTAAGCGAAAGTCCAGCTCAAGTTAATCTCGCTGGCAGGTATTTGATTAAGAGAGTTGTATAGAGGATCAGCTCCCATATGTATACATTTTTGGTGTGATATATGGGTGTATGAGTGCTCCAAATCATTTTTTATTCGAATATTGTTTGAATTTAGCTGAATATGATGATATGTGTTGCATTTCATTCTTAGGAATGCATTAGTGCTAAATAATTATAGAAATTGTACTTAAAATCAATATCTTACTTTATGAGTCGAACGCTCACTCCTGTTCACCCTATTTTTTCATGCTACAAGAGGAGTTCCTTTTAAGAATAATATGCTTCATTCCTCGCAGGTTTATTAGCAGTTATTTATTTATATTATTATTTTCTAAAATTGTAATATAGAACTCCGCATGTGTTAGCTGTAGCATGAATCTTGTCAGAGACAGTGTTAATTTGAGTTTTTTATTTTTAATAAGTGAAAAATTTTTATGATATTAAATAATTTATAAATGATGGTATCAAGGTTGAGCTGGGCTCCCCCGATTTTGGTTCTGAATGGTTATCAAGTTGAGTTGACTCGGAAATAAATTGTAACATTCTATTTTATTTTATTCACATGTTGCGCCTCAGTTTTTGACCCTAGTTATGGATTTGGAAATAGTGAGACTTACTATGGGCATCGGGAGCTTTATACTGGTCTAGACCCGAGTGTCTATCCTGTCGGTGGGATAGAGTCATGACATATATATATATATATATATATATATATATATATATATATATATATATATATGAAAAAAAGAATTTTAATTGGATTTCAATTCAGTATAATTTTGATTTTATTTTTAATAAAAAATCAAAATAGAACCACAACATTAAATATAAATTCGATTTTTATAGTAACGATTTTTTTTTTCGGTTCTCGTTTGATTTGATATAGTTCTATATGATTATTCAATTTAATTCAAAATCTCAAAAACCGTGGGCGGCTCTAATTCTATTAATGTTTTGATTTAATAATAAAAATTTTAACACTAATATTTATTATAATTTTCTAACATGATTCAATTTTTTTTCTCTATATTTCTCTATAATTATCCAAATATTAACTTTTAAAGCTACATTTATCATTTAGGTACTTTACTAATAAATTGAATTTAATAATACTAAATCATTTTTAAAATATAAAATTCAAGAAAACAAAAATCATTTAAATTTCTAATTTTTAAATAAACTTCGTTTGATTTTAGTTTTTCATGTTGTTATTCTGTATTTCACCATATTTATGGAATGAAAATTTCATGTTTAGAAAAGAAAATTTGTTTTTATTTCTATATTATATCATAATTAAAATTTATAAATATTTATTTTTAAAAATATTTTAAAAAATAAATACTGATAAATTGTAATTTTGTTATATATTTTCGTCCATTCATTTATTTTATCAATTTAAGGATTAAATGATAGTCAATAAAGAAATAAACCATTAGTAATGATAAATTCTAAGAGAAGAAATAATATTATGTTTTAAATGATATAAAATTTTTTTTTTCATTTATGATAAAATTTTTAAAAAATAAAATGAAAGTGTACTCTAAAATTAAAGTTTATAAATATTTTTATTTGTTTTAAAATTTAAATATTTAAATATTAATTATGATATAATATGTTAAAAAATAATTTTTTTTAGAAATAAAGTGAAATGGGAATTTAAGGTGATAGCAATTTGGAATGATTTTGATATGGGGGAGAGTTGGTGACGAAGACAGTGGGCGTCACGTCCTCTATGGCATTAGAATGGAAAGTCAATAGCACCAATAACTTTGCTTCATAAAATCCTTGTTCATATTCACACGTCACATAAGACGTGCCTCCATCTCATTATTTCTTTCTTTCTTTTTATTTTTATTTTTTCAAACCCGTAATTCTCAATCACCAAGAGCAATTTCCCCCCCATATTGGAGCAGTTAGGAGATTAAAATTTAATATAATATTAAAAAAATGGGATATTATAACTCTTATGTTAGGTTGGGATATGAAATGAGAAAGAAAGAAAAATAATAGAAAAAATATTTTTTATTTTTTTATTTTTATTTTTTTAAATAAAAAAATTGTAAGTAGAAAGAAAATTAAATTTATTTTTTTTATATTTAGAAAAAGATAAAAAAAATAAAATAATATTTTTTTAAATTATTTTAAAAATTAAAATAAGAAAATAAGGGTATATATATAATTTTGTCAATTGAAGTATAATTTTTCTCTTTAATTATTTTATTTTCAATTATTTTATTTTTTTTTCAAATTAAAGAAAAAATAATAAAAGTAAAATAATTTTTATTTTCCTCCTTCTCTTATTTTTCTTTTATTGTTAAATAATAGATGTGGCAACATAAGTATTAATACAAGAACTCAAGAATGAATGGACGGCACAAATTATTTTTTAATTTCATATAGTAATTTAATTATTAAAATTTACTTAAAATTTTATAATTTTTTTTAAAGCCATCCTAGAAGTGAAAAGTGAAAACAAATCCACCCCCAAAGGCTTAAAAAAGGTGGCTTTATAAAAGGATGCATGGGGAGATGGGTATGGACACATTCATGGCACATGGTAGACAATCTCCATTTCCCTTCGTGTGAATCGCTGCCATTTCTGCCTCCACCAAAGCAATCAATGTCTTCTCTTCGTTTCTTCTTTATTCTTTTCTTCCTTGCTTTGCTTCTTCAGATCTCTTCTGGAACCCATGAAGATGAATCTCTGGATGTAGATGTAGATCCAAGCTTCCAGTTTGAAAATCCCAGGCTTCGTCAAGCCTACATTGCTTTGCAAGCTTGGAAACAAGCCATTTTCTCTGACCCTTTTAACTTCACAGCCAACTGGAATGGTCCTGATGTGTGCTCTTACATGGGTGTATATTGTGCTCCTTCTCCTAACAATGCTAAACTCAGGGTGGTTGCTGGTATTGACCTCAACCATGGTGATATTGCCGGCTACCTCCCTCCAGAGCTTGGCCTCTTGACAGATCTAGCTCTATTGCATCTCAACTCCAACAGATTTTGTGGGGTTGTGCCTACTAGTTTCCGCAAACTGAAGCTTCTCTATGAGCTTGACATCAGTAACAACCGTTTTGTGGGAAAATTTCCCAAGGTTGTTCTGTCTTTACCTTCTCTCAAATATTTGGATCTTAGATTCAATGACTTTGAAGGTTCTGTCCCTTCCAAGCTCTTTGATCAACCACTTGATGCTGTATTTTTAAACGACAATAGATTCCAGTTTGGTATTCCTCAGAATCTTGGTAACTCTCCTGTTTCTGTTCTTGTTCTTGCAAACAACAATCTTGGTGGTTGCATTCCTGGTAGCATTGGAAATATGGGTAAAACCCTTAATGAGATCATCCTTCTGAATGATAATCTCACAGGTTGCTTGCCTCCCCAGATAGGTATGCTCAAGGAAGTGACAGTTTTTGATGTGAGTTTTAATCATCTTCAGGGCTCTCTGCCTTCTTCCATTGGTAACTTGAAGAAGGTTGAGCAACTTGATATTGCACACAATGGTTTTACTGGTTCTATTCCTGCTAGTGTCTGCCAATTGCCTAATTTGCAGAACTTTACCTATTCTTTCAACTACTTCTCTGGTGAAGCACCAAGTTGTGCTGCTATTGGAAGCAGGGTGGTCACTAATGGTTCCAAGAATTGCATTCCTGGAAAGATGGATCAGAGATCTGCTAAAGAGTGTTCTTCAGAAGCTGCACGTCCAGTGGATTGTAGCAAGTTCAAATGTGGTGGAAGTTCTGGTAGCGGTGAAGGCGGTGCTGGTAGAGGAGGCTCACCTTCACCAAGGAAAAGACCTCCAGTTGGAAGGCCGTCAGCACCAAAACCTGCTCCTACTAGAAGGCCGTTTGTTAAACCTTCTCCTCCACCACCCACTTCCAAGTCTTCGTCTTCTAGCAGATCACATCCTCCACCACCCCCAACGAGGTCGTCTTTCCACCCTCCACCTTCGCCGCCTCCACCCACTGAAAGGGTCTCACCCAAAACACATCTCCCACCACCACCCCCTCCAGTAGAGCATTCATCACCTACTTATCATCACGTACCACCACCACTGCCACCTCCACCATGCCATTACCATTCTTACGCTCCACCACCGCCAAAAGAAAAGGTTTCACCAAGTACTCATCAAGCTCCACCCCCACCACCACCGCCACCGCCACCAGTTGAGTACCATCCACCTCCCTATCAACATGAAGCATCACCACCGCCACCACCTGTCGAGTACCACCCACCTCCCTATCAATACAATGCACCACCATCGCCACCACCTGTCGAGTACCATTCGCCCCCATATCAACACAGTGAACCACCACCGCCACCACCTGTCGAGTACCATTCACCCCCATATCAACACAATGCAACGCCGCCGCCGCCACCACCAAAGAATGAATATAAACCCTCTCCTCCTCCAACTCATGAGCATTCCGCAGCTCCAGTTCCATCGCCAGTAGAGCATTACCCTCCCAAAACAGCAACTCCATCTCCACCTCCACCTCCACCTCCAACGTATGTGAAGACTCCACCTTTACCACCTCCACGAGAGCCATTCCATCCCCTACCACCTCTACCACCAACTGGGTGCATAATTCCAGGATCACCACCACCATCTCCACCCTCATCACCATTAGCACCACCACCATCATCTACGCCAAGCTATCACCACTCACCATTTCCCCCACCTCCTCAACAACAATGGCATTGTCCACCACCATCATTCCATCAACAAAGCCCACCTCCTCCTCCTCCTCCTCCACATGCTGAGTATTCAAATCCCTCACCCCCACCACCACCGCCACCATCACCACCTCCAGTTGATAACACTCCACTCCCACCAATCGTAGGAGTATCATACGCATCTCCTCCTCCTCCAACAATTCCATACTACTAAACACTTTTGTGGCATCATCGGCTTCTGATTTCACTGTCTAATTCTTTTGCTCTGCAACAATGAGGACTGGTTCCCTATTTAGTGTTTTTTGTTAAATCATATTTATTTTATTTTATTTTTCTGAGAATTTTAATCCGTAGCAATAATTAATATATAGTTTCATTTCTGGTTATTAATTAAATCCATATATATTTGTATTCTTATTATATGTATATTTATATGCACTAAGCCAAGCTTTGCTATACAATTACTGTTTATATTTTGGATTCAGTACACAGGATTGAGTGATTGATTAATAGTCCCATAAAATTCTCTTGGTTTTGTCTAGTTCGAGCATTGCCTGTTTATTTACCTCTAATTCTAAGTGGTCGCATTAGCCTTTATGACTTTTAACATCATTGTGTCAAATTTTAATAATGAAACTAAGAATTACACCAATAATTATGGTTTCATCGAACTCAATTAAAACTCAAATTTATAATTGTCTTAAAATAATTGTAATATTATTTAATTAAAGTTTATTAATTTCTTAAATAATGATCGTTGTTTTATATAAAAATGGGTCAATTTTCATTGAGCGTCTCACAACGTTAAATTTTTTTGTTTTTATGTAGTATCATTTAACTTAAATTTATATCTTAAAATTCTTTCCACTTCAATTTGAGAGGTGGTGCATGGTTGGACTGGGATTTTTCTGCGAATTTTGGCAAGAACTGGGAAAGTGGACATTTTCAAAATGTTTTTTTTTTTTTTTTTCTCGGATTTTGTTTGTGATTTCACTCATCAGAATAAGAAGAGGAAAAAAGAAGAAGGTGGGCGAGAGTGGGTGAGCCCATCCCCAATAAGAGAGGCATAGAAGATGGAAAAAGAAAAGTAAAATGATAAAGAAGGGTTAGGTTACAAGACTAATCATGAAGGTTTAACCAGATGATTTCTTTTGTGAGATGTGATTGGTTAATATATTGACGCGAAAATTTGTAATATCTGATTAAAATAATTTTAATATTTTTAAATTAAAATTAAAAGAGTTAAAAAAAAAATTAAGTGATGATATTAAAAAATACTTAAATTTAAGGAATTATGGATGAAAATTAACAAAAAGATTTAACAATAACTCAAACTCTCAATTTAATAAAAATGCTAACAGAGTTGACTCTCAAGTGATCTAATTCTCACTTTACAATGTTATAATATTAAGTTTATATAAAAATAAATTTAATAATTTTCAATTAAATATTTAATTGGCATTCTTATTTAATAGTTTTAAATTAAATATCTAATTGACATTCTTGTTAAATTAACAAAGGTATACATATAATTAAATAATAAATATATTAATATTATATAAATTTTAACATAAATATTTAATTTAAAAACTATTGAATTATAGCTGCATCCACTAATGTATCACAAGAAGAAAATCTCATAAATGCTTCCATTAAGTTTTCTGATGGTTTTGGGACCCTCTGCCTCTGAAATGAAATTATTAATGCTTGTAATCGTACTCAAAGCTATATTCTGCCCATCACTTTAGTGTCTGTGTACAAAGGATAGCATTGGAATGTTGATGGAGCATCATTTGATTTTTGCTCTTCTAGAGGTTCATAGCAATAATTTTGTGGCATCAATAAAGGCTCACGTATCCCAAACTACTTATATCATATATGACCCCCAAAAAAGGAAATACCTTATATGCAATGCTAGGATGGATGAAATATGCCAATGAGTCCACAGACTTTAAGTTTAAAATTTAATTAAAAAAAAAAAAAAAAACTGTGACTTCAAAATCATATTCAACCTGTTGATAGAATCAATTAAACCCTCATTAATCATGAGTAAATGGCTAATGGATTCAAGCTAGAAATTACCGACCTAGTACATAAATTTATTCATTAACTAATTAAGAAGTCTATAACATACCTAATATTTTATCAAGCCAAATTCTGGGTTGAATAAAATTTTTCAATTTTTCTAATTGGTTTGAAAATTATGATTTTGTTACCTGATGAGAACAGCATCCAGAGGTGGCTTTTGCGCACTGAATAACTGCTTACCTAACATAATTACGGGGGAGTTTTGAGTTTGGCGCTGCAAGAGGCATGGAATGCACAAACTCTCGGGCCTTCAATAGTAGCTTCTCATTTCCAGAGCTCGGATGATAAGGTCGTTTTGGGGTTCATGTAGGCCTCATTGCACAGTCAAACCATTAGTGGGAAAAAGCTGAGTTTATAATGGATCTAAGACATAACATGTATAGTGAAATTTACATGTAAAATAAGTAGGATCCACATGTTTGTGTTTTAAATCCATAAGATCCACATGTTTGTGTTTTAACTCCATGATTGACCAGATCTAAATAAGTTTTTCCCATGCATAAAAACCCAAGGGATCATGAGAGAGTAAATAAGTGAAATAACAAGATTGCATTACCCAAGCAGCAAGCAGAGTCCTATATATAGCAGCCACCACTACATATATTACAAGCATCAATCATATTATCTTATTTATGTTCACAACCTATACACAGATTTAGAATCTGAAGCATTTTTATTTAAAATTCCTATCATTCGTCCAGTGAAAGAATTAACCTCATTAACTGCACTCCAACCCAGCAATCTACATGGACTCACCCGTGTGAGGAGATCGCCCATCACTCGTGGATTAATGAGGGTATCTCTTCCCTTGGTCAAATAAAAATTCTTCATCACTTCCATCTTAACTTTGCTCTAGCATGAACATTTCTAACAAAAAAAACTACATAAATCAAAGCCTCAGACCCAGATATAGTCCCCTATTTCCAGCTTCAAACACACCCAACCAGCTCTTAATTGAAAATGGACAGTAAGCAGACTCAACCAAAACGGATCACAATGCACGATATATCATCCTTACTCTTTCTTGCCAATGCCTCGGTCGTTAAGCGCTTAGCAGCAGCTTGTGGATCCTTGATGGGTTTCACCAAATCAACTGCCTCTTGATTCTGCATGACCTGCTAATATTAGATAACCAATGAGCATACAAACTTTAGCATAGATCATTAGCAGAAATTGCAACTTGGAGAAAATTCAGGACTACTAACCCCCCAATCCCTAGCAATTTTTTTTCCCGGCTTTTCATATTAATCAATAAGCATATATGGTTAGATGGTTGTCCACAGAATATATGCAAATGCAAAAAGACTTTGAAAATCCAACGATAGACAGCTTCAAACTGGAACAAAGAATATGAAGGCTCATATTACTTTTAAATTATGCATGGACATGATTAATTCGAGATATCATCAAGAATATCCTTCTAACATTTATTTACATTCTCCACTCTAAATCATTGTGGTCTCTGCTGTGAAGATGCAAGTCCCAAAAACATTCCAATGAATTAGTACAAATAGTGCTCCTTAAAGAATCTGTCCTACTATTATTATAAGTATGCACAGGCCAGAGTAAAATAACAGCATAGAATATAATTATATACCATTGGTTTTATTGGGCAGTGGAAAAACCATTGATAGGGATGTTAACAGCATTATAATCACTGTGATCTCACCCACTAGATCATGATATGGACTGGAAGAGTAGCAACTATAATGAATGCGAGAAGAAATTCTGTGAAAGGAAATTCTAGCTTTTGAAGGACTTGCACCCTCTACTTGAATATCCTTTCCACAAGACTACTAATCTAAAGCTTAAGTAACTGACATGGATCATACTCTCATGTAACTATCGATGATAAGTTCACTGAGGAACAACTTTGAACACTCATGCAGTGTTTGCTTGATGAACAAGAAAGACTTAACTTTGTAGCACGTCATTTTCCTAATAGCCTGGTCAATGTGGCCATCAATGGAAAATTAGAAGTCAACTTTCCTAACAAAACCACTGGCTGTATGGTCCAAGAATGAGGGACAAAAGATTCAAAGGCAACATCTCTCAAATAATGGCTCCTTAAGCTGACTCTGGAAAATATCAATGTACTGTTTTTCAACCTCAAGCTTGTAAAAGTGAGTTGCAACATATGATATGGATTTAACAGTAGCTTGACCAGAATCCTAATTTCTGAATCACTTCTTGTAACAGTCCATTCGTATAATACTTGGTAACTGACTTATATCATATTCACAAAAAAACTGTCAGATGACAAGTTTGTCAAGAGGAAAAACTTTGAATACACATGTGGAATTTGATCAATAAAGAAGAATGCCTAGTTCAACCTTGTAACACTTATCATATCCTCCACAACTATCGCTTTACCAGCAGATGCATGTGTGATCCAAGAATTCAGGGAAAAAAGATTGTAGGTCAGCATCCCACAAATAAGTGCCTCCTTAACTTTACTATGGAGAATATCAACACTTTTCTACCTTAAACTGTAACGATGAGTCATGGTATGTGATATGGCAAAATCCTAACATGTTTACTTTTTCTCTCAACACTTCATTGTTATGATATATGAATAACTGATTCAGTTTGTATATATGGCTAATGCTACTCGAGTATTTTTCAGAAAAACAGATTTTTTTCCCCTCTATTAAACATTCAATTCAATGAGAAGTAGCCACCAAAACATCTGCATCATATTAAGGAGGCTAATGTTCCCCAAGAAATCCACAAACTTCTTCAACTAACAAAAGGTCTTGAAAGGCTTTACAACCAAACCAATTTAACCATTAATTGGTTAATACACAAAATGTAAGATCCTTGGAGAGTCCATTGGATTATGAAAGCATTCTGATTAAGCACAGCATGCAGTGTAGACATGAAAGTATCTGTACATCAACGTAAGTTTTAGTGGATTTACGACTAAAAAAAGAAAGAAAACTATGCTTAAAAGTCACTACCACTTTAGATCCTTCTCTTCTTTATATATCATTTTTCCCCCCCTGGATTCTCTGAACTTATGCCTAGTACTTCTTCCCTTTTTTTTTTGCCACATTTCAGTTCCTGAACATAAATCTCTTTGGGGTTGTATGTTTGATTGATTTGTCCTAAGGTTTCCGCACTTCTAATTCCTAAGAAGATGGAGAATTTTAAAAGTTCCATGTCCTTCATTTAGATAAAACCAATATGATAATAACCACCACAAACAGTAAGAGGTTTTCACACATTTCCAGAAAACAGTAATCACCAGGTAATTTTTAAGCAAAGAATTCCTGCTATAAAAAACCAAAATCTCATTGTACAATGCTTTGAAAATCATATAAATAGATGATTTTGCAGCATGGATGATGTGGCAAAATGTATCAAATAATCGCAAAATACTGTTAAGTAGAGGGTGAAGTTTTATCGATCAATATTTGACCAGCTTCATGTATGATGCATTAGCAAATGTTGGACAGTGAAGAAACAAGTATCCAGATCAGCATGAAATAAATGACAATTTAAGATGGACGTGTAGCAGTGTGGTTAAAGGCGCAAAAAGGCGCCAGGCAAGGCGATGCTGCCTCTCCTCGCCTTGATTGACAGAGGCGAGTGCCTCTCTCGCCTAGGCGCCACGGCGAGAGAGGAGCTGCCTCTTTCATTTTAAGCTCATATTTGCTTTTTTCTTTAGGGTTTCCTGTGTTCTAGCTCCAGCCATGGCATCTCACTCTCTCAGGTAAGTGTTCTATGCTCTTTTACTCCAATTCCAAAACTATGCTCTTTTACTCCAATTCCAGCTATGAAATCTCTACTTCTTGAGTGAGCTCCATTACTGCCAAGCATCCAGGTACTTATTTTTAGCTTTCATCCTTCTATCTTCTCCTTCTCCCATCCATTTGGGTTTTTTTTTTTTTTTTACCACTTGAATTCATGGCGTCATGCCGTTATGCTGCCCAATTTTTTTCGTTTATCAACACTCTGCCTCTTCTTAAGAATGCTATTTATTTTTTCTTGAAGACAATATAAAAAGCCACCATCAAGAATAAATTAGTTAAAAGTATGCTTCTTTATTTACTAAACTAGTTAAAAGTACCATATTTTTATGTTAAAAGTATGTGTATACACACACACACTCTTTTAATATGAAATATCATACTTTTAACTAGTTTATTCTTAATGATCATATATATATATATATATATATATATATATATATATATATATATATATATATATATATATAATTTTAGGCTATGTTACAGCAGGGCGACTCACTTTAAAAAAGCTCTCGCCTCGCCCCTCACCTCGCCTCTAAGGTGACAGTACCCTATCTTTTGACTAGCGCCTCCCGTCTTGATAACACTGACGTGTAGAAACAAAAGTATGGATGAGATGAGGAATGATTATGTTCACAGAAAGGTGGAAGTAGCTCCTGTTGAGGGAAAGTTAAGAGCAGCGAATTAAAATAGCAAGGACATGTGAATTGTAGAACAGCAAACGTACCAGTATGAAAGGTTGAGAACATTGAAAATTCATATTGAGAACATTGAAAATTCATAGTAACCAAAGCTACTAAATAATATAAAATCTAGACCTATTTATAGAGTTTTTGAGACCTTAATCACATCAGGATTAAGAACCCTAATATAATTCTAATTAAGAATTCTAAACAAACTCAAATAATAATAATAATAATAATAATAATAATAATAATAATAAATTCTAAACTTCCTAGTGTTACAAATGAATAAAATTCCTAAACTTAATTGATGGAAGCTCAGCTAAAGTCCCAGGAATGGGGTTCAAGGACCAAAGCCATTGAGAGAGTATTACAGAAGAAATAGAAGGAAGAAAGAGCAAGTTGGGGGGAAGAACTGAAGGGAGTGGAATGGAAACATCTAGAATTATGCAGCTAGATTTGGTTGGCCAGAAAGAGCATCTGTAGAGGGAATTGCGGGTGCTGAGACACATGTGGTCTACTGACAGAATGAAGGATTTAATTCCAGTATAAATAAGAGCCATCACAGAAGAAGAGGCATGGGTATTTTCTGTTGATTGGCAGCCATTAGCTGGGGCTAGCATTGCTAGTTTGGGAGGTGTCTCCTGGTTCTCTTGGTTATTTTGTTTTGTTGTTTGTCTTTGTTATGGAAAGTCAATCACTATATTATTTATATTCTGTATTCTGTATTCCTATCTAGGATTTCTTCCTAATTAGTAGAACACAATTATAGGAATCAATTGTATATATATACCCATGTACAGATTAATTGAAATTAAAGAGAATCATCTCTTTCTATATGGTATTAGAGCAGGTCATCAATCTAGGGTGACTATTTGTTCTCACTACCCAGCTTAGGAGAGACCTTGGTCGCCGACCGACCGTTTCAACCCCGATCAACATTGCCAGCGTCGTCTCAACCCCCTCATTCCACCACCGTGTGCTGTTACCTGATCCAGTATAACCATTAAAGGACTTCTGAGGTTTGGCTCTCAGATCCTATTTTGGTATTTGCTTGATTTGTGATTTTGGGTTATTTTGCTGCTATAAGCACTTTGGATTAGCGTTTCGGTTAGTTTTCTTTGTCTCAACAAATGGCAGACAATAAGAATATTATTTCTGATGTGATTCCGGTGATTACTAAGATCACGGAACACAAACTTAATGGTTCGAATTACCTGGAATGTAGTAAGACTGTTAGGGTCTATTTGCGTAGCATTGATAAGGATGATCACCTTACTAAAGATCCACCCACTGATGATACACGACAAACTTGGCTAAGGGAGGATGCTCGATTGTTTTTGCAGCTTCGGAATTCGATTCATAGTGAGGTAATTAGTTTAATTAATCACTGTGAATTTGTTAAGGAATTGATGGATTACTTAGATTTTCTGTATTCTGGTAAAGGGAATATCTCCCGTATTTATGATGTTTGTAAGGCATTCTACCGTGCTGAAAAAGAGGATAAGTCTCTCACGGCTTATTTTATGGATTTTAAACGGGTATATGAGGAACTTAATGTATTGTTGCCTTTTAGTCCTGATGTGAAAGTTCAGCAGGCCCAACGGGAGCAACTGGCTGTTATGAGTTTTCTTGCAGGCCTTCCTTCAGAGTATGAGACTGCTAAATCTCAGATTCTCTCCAGTAATGAGATTTCCTCTTTGCATGAAACATTCACACTGGTACTTCGCATGAAAGTACTCAATCTTCACAACTTGTCACAGAGTGCTCTTATTAGCCGTAATCCAAATGGACAACAGGTAATAGAAGAGGAAGTAGAGGAGGAATTACAGCAAATGTATAATCAGAATGGAGAGGCTAGTTCTAATCAGGACTCAAGAGGAGTCATTTGTTATTATTGCCATGAGCCTGGCCATACAAAATATAATTGTCCGCAACTTCAGAGGAAAAATCAGCGATCACAGATGGCAAATATGGCAGCAGAGAATTCTACAGTATCTTCCTCTGAGAAAACTATTTTGGTATCTGCAGAGGATTTTGCACAATTTTCCCAGTATCAGGCATCTCTAAAGCCTACCAGTTCCTCACATCGCGATCACGAGTCGGGTAAATCTACTACATGCCTTGTGTCTTCTTCATCCAAATGGGTTATTGATTCAAAGCATGCATCACATGACAGGTAATTCTAGTCTTCTATCTGCTTTTCACTCTAATCTCACTTCCTCTACTGTTACTTTAACTGATGGTTCTACTTCTTGTGTCATGGGTTCTGAATCGCAACCCGACTTCACAATTTCTTTGTCTTACATTTTGTGTCTACCAAAATTCTCTTTTAATCTACTTTCTGTTAGTAAACTTACTCATACCTTAAATTGTTCTGTTTCCTTTTTTTCCTAACCAGTGTTTGTTTCAGGATCTTACGACGAAGCAGATTATTGGTAGAGAACGCGAGTCAGGTGGTCTCTACATTCTGAAAAATCATGTACCGCGGTCGTTTGTTTGCTCCAGTACCTTAACACCTCTTGAAGCTCATTGTAGATTGGGTCATCCTTCTTTGTCTACCATGAAGAAGCTGTGTCCTCAATTTCATCTTTATCGAGACTAGAATGTGAGTCGCGTCAGTTTGCAAAACATCATCGTTTGCCTTCTGTGTCTAGAGTCAATAAACGGGCTTCATCTCCTTTTGAGGTAGTTCATTCTGATGTTTGGGGTCCTTGTTCTGTTACATCTAAAACTGAATTTCGTTATTTTGTTACTTTTGTTGATGATTACTCTCGTGTTACCTGGTTATATTTAATGAAAAATCGTTCTGAGTTGTTTTCTATCTTTTGTGCCTTTTGTAATGAAATCAAAACTCAATTTATATTTCTGTGCGCATATTAAGAAGTGACAATGCCAAAGAATACTTTTCAAAGACAATTTCCTTATATGACACAAAATGGCATTCTTCATCATTCTTCTGTGTGGATACCCCATCCCAAAATGGCGTGGCGAAAGAAAAAATCGTCATCTTCTTGAGATAACTCGTGCTCTTCTTTTCGGATAAAGTACCTAAACACTTTTGGGCGGATGCAGTTTCCACGGCATGTTTTTTGATCAATCGTATGCCGTCCTCTGTCCTTAATGGGGATATTCCTTATACTACTTTGTTTCCTACAAAATCTTTGTTCCCTGTTGAACCCCGTATTTTTTGTTGTACCTGTTTTGTGCGTGATGTTCGTCCACAGGTTACTAAATTGGATCCAAAATCTCTCAAATGTGTCTTCCTTAGGTACTCCCGGCTCCAAAAAGGGTACCGTTGTTTCTCTCCTACTCTTAATCGTTATCTTGTTTCTGCAGATGTCACATTTTTTGAGTCCACTCCATTTTTTTCTCCATCATCTGTGTATGAGAGTCAGAGGGAGGAGGATGATCTCTTAATATATACTGTCCAACCAATGTCTAGTACTCTCCCACAGCCTGTTCCTTCTGTCTCTAGACCTACTCGACCTCCCGTTGTTCATGTTTATTCCAGGAGATTGGAGATTCCTGATTCAGATCCTCCACCAGCTACTTCGTTGGGAGATCCTATACCTCATACTGATCATGATTCTGATCTAGACTTACCCATTGCTCTTCGTAAAGGTAAACGTTCATGTACTTACCCTATCTCTTCTTTTGTTTCTTATAATCAATTGTCCTCTTGTTCTCGGTGTTTTGTTACTTCTTTAGACTCTGTTACTATCCCTAATACTGTTAATGAGGCACTGTCTCATCTTGGCTGGTGTGATGCTATGAAAGAGGAAATGGAGGCTTTAGATGCTAATGGTACATGGGAACTATTGCCTTTACCCACTGGTAAGAAAGCTATTGGTTGTAAATGGGTATATATAGTAAAGGTAAATCCTGATGGTTCTGTGGCTAGGTTAAAAGCACGCCTTGTAGCAAAAGGATATGCTCAGACATATGGGGTTGATTACTCTGATACTTTTTCTCCTGTAGCTAAACTTACTTCTATTCGCTTGTTTATCTCTTTAGCAGCTACATATGATTGGCCCCTGCATCAATTGGATATCAAGAATGCTTTCCTTCATGGTGATCTTCAGGAGGAGATGTATATGGAGCAACCACCTGGGTTTGTTGCTCAGGGGGAGTTGGGTAAAGTTTGTACGCTTCGAAAGTCTCTTTATGGCTTGAAACAAAGTCCTAGGGCATGGTTTGGGAGATTCAGTGAAGCAGTACAGGAATTTGGTATGCAAAAGAGTAAGTGTGATCACTCAGTATTTTATAGGCAATGAGGTGGTCTAATTCTCTTGGTTAGTCTATGTGGATGACATTGTCATCACCGGGAGTGACTCTGCAGTATTTCATCTCTTAAAACCTTCCTCCAAACTCGGTTTGGACCAAAGACTTGGGATTGTTAAAGTATTTCTTGGGTATCGAAGTTATGAGAAGTAAGAAGGGTATTTTCTTGTCTCAAAGAAAATATGTCATCGATCTATTGACAGAGACAGAAAATTAGGTGCTAAGCCTTGTAGCGCCAATGACTTCAACTTTACAAGCTGTTAGCGGGGATAGTGAGTTGTTTGAAGATCCAGAGATACAGAGATTGGTAGGAAAATTGAACTACCTTACAGTCACTCGTCCCGACATTGCTTATGCCGTTAGTGTGGTAAGTCGGTTTATGTCTTCCCAACCGTTGCTCATTGGGAAGCCTTGGAACAAATCTTGTGTTATCCGAAGGCGCTCCAGAAGAGGTTTGCTTTATGGTAATCATGGGCATTTGAATGTTGAATGTTTTTCGATGCCGACTGGCTGGATCTAAGGTTGACAGGAGGTCAACTCTTTGGATATTGCGTTTTTATTGGAGGAAATTTAGTGTCTTGGAGAAGCAAGAAGCAGAGTATAGTTTCTCGATCTAGTGCTGAATCCGAATACAGAGCCATGGCACAATCAGTATGTGAGGTAATGTGGATACTTCAATTACTAGATGAGACAGGTTTTAAGACCTCCCTGCCTGTGAAATTGTAGTGTGATAATCAAGCTGCTCTTCATATTGCTTCTAATCCGGTGTTTCATGAGCGAACCAAACATATTGAGATTGATTGTCACTTTATTCGTGAAAAGATTCAACAACAGATCATCTCAACAGGAAACATCAAAACTGGAGAGCAGTTAGGAGATATTTTTACAAAAGCTCTGAATGGAGCTAGGATTGACTACATTTGTAACAAGTTGGGCATGATTAACATCTATGCTCCAACTTGAGGGGGAGTGTTATGGAAAGTCAATCACTATGTTATGGAAAGTCAATCACTATATTATTTTTCTGTATATTTTATATTCTGTATTCCTATTTAGGATTTCTTATTTAGGATTTCTTCCTAATTAGTAGAACACAATTATAGGAATCAATTGTATATATATACCCATGTACAGATTAATTGAAATCAATAAGAATCATCTTTTTCTACAAGTTTAATTAATCACTGTGAATTTGCTAAGAAATTGATAGATTACTTAGATTTTCTATATTCTGGTAAAGGGAATATCTCCCTTATTTATGATGATTGTAAGGCATTCTACCGTGCTGAGAAAGAGGATAAGTCTCTCACGGCTTATTTTATGGATTTTAAACAGGTATATAAGGAACTTAATGTATTGTTGCCTTTTAGTTCTGATGTGAAAGTTCAGTAGGCCCAAAGGGGGCAACTGGTTGTTATGAGTTTTCTTGCAGGCCTTCTTTCAGAGTATGAGACTGCTAAATCTCAGATTCTCTCCAATTCTGAGATTTCCTCTTTGCATAAAACGTTCACATGGGTCCTTCGTACAGAGAGTACTCAATCTTCACAACCTGTCAGTAGTGCTCTTATTAGCCGTAATCCAAATGGACAACAGGGTAATAGAAGAGGAAGTAGAGGAGAAATTACGGGCAACAGAGGTAATCAGCGTAATGGGGAGGCTAGTTCTAATCAGGACTCAAGAGGAGTCATTTGTTATTATTTCCATGAGCCTGGCCATACAAAATATAATTGTCTGCAACTTCAGAGGAAAAATCAGCAATCACAGATGGCAAATATAGCAGCAGAGGATTCTACAGTATCTTCCTCAGAGAAAACTATTTTGGTATCTGCAAAGGATTTTGCACAGTTTTCTCAGTATCAGGCATCTCTAAAGCCTACCAGTTTCCATGTCACTGCGATCACTGAGTCAGGTAAATCCACTACATGCCTTATGTCTTCCTCATCTAAATGGGTTATTGATTCTGGTGCGACAAATCACATGACAGGTAATTCTAGTCTTCTATCTACTTTTTAGTCTAATCTCACTTCCTCTACAGTTATTTTAGCTGATGATTCTACTTCTTGTGTCATGGGTTCTGGAACTGCGAACCCGACTTCATCAATTTCTTTTCATCTATTTTATGTCTATCAAAATTCTCTTTTAATCTGTTTTCAATCTAATCTCACTTCCTCTACTGTTACTTTAGCTGATGGTTTTACTTCTTGTGTCATGGATTCTGGAACTGCGAACTCGACTTTATCAATTTCTTTGTCATCTGTTTTATGTCTACCAAAATTCCATTTTAATCTACTTTCTATTAGTAAACTTACTCGTACCTTAAATTGTTCTATTTTATTTTTTCCTGATCAGTGTTTGTTTCAGAATCTTACGACGAATCAGATTATTGGTAGAGGACGTAAGTCAGGTGGTCTCTATATTCTGAAAAATCATGTACCGTAGTCGCTCGTTTGTTCCAGTACCTTAACACCTCTTGAAGCTCATTGTAGATTGGGCCATCCTTCTTTGTCTAACATGAAGAAGTTGTGTCCTCAGTTTCAGTCTTTATCAGTACTAGAATGTGAGTCGTGTCAGTTTGCAAAACATCATCGTTTGCCTTCTGTGTCTAGAGTCAATAAACGTACTTCATCCCCTTTTGAGTTAGTTCATTCTGATGTTTGAGGTCCTTGTTTTGTTACTTCTAAAACTGAATTTCGTTATTTTGTTACTTTTGTTGATGATTACTTTCGTGTTACCTGGTTATATTTAATGAAGAATCGTTCTAAGTTGTTTTCTATCTTTTGTGCCTTTTGTAATAAAATCAAAACTCAATTTAATATTTCTGTGCGCATATTAAGAAGTGACAATGCCAAATAATATTTTTCAGCACAATTTCAGTCTCATATGACAAAATGACATTCTTCATTAGTCTTCCTACGTTGATACCCCATTCCAAAATGGCGTGGCCGAAAGAAAAAATCGACATCTTCTTGAGGTAACTCGTGCTCTTCTTTTTTATATTAAAGTTCTTAAACACTTTTGGGTTGATGCAGTTTCTATGGCATATTTTTTTATCAATCGTATGCCGTCTTCTGTCCTTAATGGGGATATTCCTTATACTGCTTTGTTCCTACAAAATCTTTGTTTCTTGTTGAACCCCGTATTTTTTGTTGTACCTGTTTTGTGCGTGATGTTCGTCCACAGGTTATTAAATTGGATATGAAGTCTCTCAAATATATCTTTCTTGGGTACTCCCGGCTTCAAAAAGGGTACCACTGTTTCTCTCCTACTCTCAATCGTTATTTTGTTTCTGCAGATGTCACATTTTTTGAGTCCACTCCATTCTTTCCTCAATCATCTGTGTATGAGAGTCAGGTGGAGGAGGATGATCTCTTAATATATATTGTCCAACCAATGTCTAGTCCTCTCCCACAGCCTGTTCCTTCTGTCTCTAGACCTACTCGACCTCCCGTTATTCATGTTTATTCCAGGAGATTGGAGATTCCTGACTCGGATTCTCCACCAGCTATTTCGTTGGGAGATCCTGTACCTCATATTGATCATGATTCTGACCTAGACTTACCTATTGCTCTTCGTAAAGGTAAGCGTTCATGCACTTACCCTATCTCTTCTTTTGTTTCTTATAATTAATTGTCTTATTCTTAGTGTTTTGTTACTTCTTTAGACTCTGTTCCTATCCCTAATACTGTTAGTGAGGCATTATTTCATCCTGGCTGGTGTGCCTCTATGAAAGAGAATATGAAGGCTTTAGATACTAATGGTACATGGGAACTATTGCCTTTGTCCACTGGTAAGAAAGCTATTGATTGCAAATGGGCATTTACAGTAAAGATAAATCTTGATGGTTCTGTGGCTAGGTTAAAAGCACGCCTTATGGCAAAAGGATATGCTCAGACATACGGGGTTGATTACTTTAACTTACTTATGTTCGCTTGTTTATCTCTTTAGCAGCTACATATGATTGGCCCCTGCACCAATTGGATATCAAGAATGCTTTCCTTCATGGTGATCTTCAGGAGGAAGTATACATGGAGCAACCACCTAGGTTTGTTGCTCAGGGGAAGTTTGGTAAAGTTTGTAGGTTTCGGAAGTCTCTTTATGGCTTGAAACAAAGTCCTAAGGCCTGGTTTGGGAGATTCAGTGAAGCAGTACAGAAATTTGGTATGCAAAAGAGTAAGTGTGATCACTCAGTATTTTATAGGCAATCTGAGGCTGGTCTAATTCTCCTGGTAGTCTATGTGGATGACATTGTCATCACTGGGAGTGACTCTGCAGGTATGTCATCTCTTAAAACTTTCCTCCAAACCCAGTTTCAAACCAAAGACTTGGGATTGTTAAAGTATTTCTTGGGTATTGAAGTTATGAGAAGTAAGAAGGGTATGTTCTTGTCCCAAAGAAAATATGTCCTCGATCTATTGACAGAGTCAGGAAAATTAGGCGCTAAGCCTTGCAGTGCACCAATGACTCCAAATTTAAAACTGTTAGCAGGGGATAGTGAGTTATTTGAAGATCCAGAGAGATACAGGAGATTGATAGGAAAATTGAACTACCTTACAGTCACTTGTCCTGACATTGCTTATGCCGTTAGTGTGGTAAGTCAGTTTATGTCTTCCCCAATTGTTGCTCATTGGGAAGCCTTGGAACAAATCTTGTGTTATCTAAAAGGCGCTCCAGGAAGAGGTTTGTTATATGGTAATCATGGGCATTTGAATGTTGAATGTTTTTCAGATCTTGGAAATTTGGATCTAAGGTTGACAGGAGGTCAACTACTGGATATTGCATTTTTGTTAGAGGAAATTTAGTGTCTTGGAGAAGCAAGAAGTATAGTGTAGTTTCTCGATCTAGTGCTGAATCGAAATACAGAGGCATGGAACAATCAGTATGTGAGGTAATGTGGATACTTCAATTACTAAATGAGACAGGTTTTAAGACCTCCCTGCCTGCAAAATTGTGGTGTGATAATCAAGCTGCTCTCCATATTACTTCTAATCCGGTGTTTCATAAGCGGACCAAACATATTGAGATTGATTGTCACTTTGTTCGTGAAAAGATTCAACAACAGACCATCTCAACAGGACACATCAAAATTGGAGAGCAGTTAGGAGATATTTTCACAAAAGCTCTGAATGGAGCTAGGATTGACTACATTTGTAACAAGTTGGGCATGATTAACATCTATGCTCCAACTTGAGGGGGAGTATTATGAAAAGTCAATCACTATATTATTTCTCTGTATATTCTATTTTCTGTATTCTTATTTAGGATTTCTTTCTAATTAGTAGAACACAATTATAGAAATCAATTGTATGTATATATATATATATATATATATATATACCCATGTACAGATTAATTGAAATTAAGGAGAATCATCTCTTTCTACACATCACCTGCATGATGTCTGTGCGATTCGTTGAGTTATCATGAATCATTAGAGCAATGGGCAGAGCCCACATCAACCTTTTAACGAAAGATGCTAGAAACTAAACTTGGCTTTTCCTTCTTAAGAATTAGCTAGTTTTCTTAACCATGTAAACTATTTGTAGGAAACAAGTAGCCTTGTACTTAGTCAAAAACATAACTTGACTTTTGTTGGAATCATTGCGCATTAGCACGAGAATACTAAGCAAGTGTCCAGCCATATTTGTCGTTAGCAAAGAATGTTGGGCTCAGCCCATCATTTTTTTTCTTATTTTCTTCTTTGTTAAGAATAACCAAAGTTGAATTTCTTAACCTTGTAGAATTACCAACAAATTATTATATAGATAGGAGAAAACTTTTGTCTTTTGAACCGCCATTTATTTTGCTATATAAAGGATCTCGTCCTAGCATTTGAAAATTGTGTGTAATTAGCTCCAACGAGCTAAGAAAAAAGCTTTTACGAGCTGTGGCATGTGAGCATAACGTTTTGTATTTGTGAGATAGTGTTCGTTCTCTTTTTAATCAATAAATTATTTAAGTGTCTGTTTGGATTATTAAAATCCATCTTATTCTTTAGGCAATTATATTCCTTTGAATTGCCAACACGTACTCTATTCCAATCATCAATAAAATGTTGGATTTATTAAACGATACCAAGTGCTTTTTGAAAATGGATTTGAGATCGAGCTATTATCAAATTCAAGTGATAGAGGAAGACATTCATAAAACTATGTTTTGAACACATTCTGACTGCTATGAATTCTTAGTCATGTCTTTTGGGCTAACAAATGCTCCAACGACATTCCAAGTGATAATGAACGAATTGTTCAGGCTTATCTCCGTCAATTTGTGTTCATTTTTTCAATGATATCTCGGCCTATAGCAAGACCTGCCAAGAGCATATGGTACACTTGAAGACTATTGCAATTGCTATTATAAAACTAATTTTGAATCAACGCAAAGAAGAGCTCATTGGAGAAGATGATTGTGAAATAACTAGGCCACCGCATTTCAACTTATGGAGCAGCCATAGACTCGGGCAAAGCCTTCAGTGTGGTTAATTAGCCTCAACCCAAAACTTTAAAAGCAGTCCATGGGTTCTTGCGGTTAACAGGCTATTAATGCTGGCTTATAAAAGGATATAGCCAATTGGCCTAGTCATTAATCCAATTGAAGCCTATGGGAAATTCAGTGTTATCAAGGCGAAAGGCGACACTAAGGCGATAGGGGGCTTTATGGCCTTAGGAGAGAGGCGAGAGGCGAGGCGAAGCTGTTTTGAAACAAGGCGCCATAGTCTAAATTACCTAAATTATATATATATATATATATATATATATATATATATATATATATATATAAGGCGATAGGGGCTTTATGGCCTTAGGCGAGAGGCGAGAGGCGAAGCCGTTTTGAAGCGAGGCGCCATAGTCTAAATTACCTATATATATATATATATATATATATATATATATATATATATATATATATATATATATATATATATATATATATATATATCTGTGTGTGTGTGTACTTCTTACATATTAACAAATTAAACAATAAATTAAATAACTAATTAACAAGAATGTCAAGTTAAAGTAATAAGAAAAACAATAAATTAACAATATCTATAAAAGTTAAACAATTAATTAATGAGAATATCAAATTAAATTAACAAAAATAAGAACAAATTAACAAAGTGAAAGTAAACAAATTAACAATCCCATCTAAATTAAACAATTAATCAATAAGAATATCAAATTAAAGTAACAAGATTAATAACAAATTAATAAATTAACAAAGTTAAAGTAAAAAAATTAACAAAATAACATTACCCATATAATTTAAACAACTAATGACCAACTAATTAACAACAAAATATTAAGAATAAAAAGAAAAAAAAAAGTAAACAAATCAATAATTAAAATAAAAAAAATTAAAAAAAAAACTGAACAAAATAGAACATTAACAAGACTACTGCATACCTAGTACCCATACAGCAAAATTATATAAGAAGGAGAGGAAAAGGAAAAAAAAAAAAGGTACACAAAACATAGTGCACCACAGAATAGGGAAGAAGAAGAAGAATGCATTAGAGAAGGAGAGGAAAAGGGAAAAAAAAAAAAAAAAAAGGTTTCCCAGGCGAATAATGCCCATACAGCATCATTAGAGAAGGAGGAGAGGAAAAGAAAAAAAAAAAAAAAGGTTTCTCAGGTCGTAGCAGCAGCAAGGTATAGGGGAAGAAAAAGAAGAAGATGAAAGACGGATAGAGAGAGAGACCTGAAAGTGCTGCTGAATGCCAGTTGAGACTTGAATGAAAGACGGATAGAGAGAGAGACCTGAAAGTGCTGCTGAATGCCAGTTGAGACTTGAGAGTGTGGATCTTCCTTTCTCGTGAGGATTGAGGCAGGTGTTTTAAGAATTTTTCTTTTATTTGACTTTAAATAATTAAAAAAAAAATGTCATTAATATGGACTTAGAAGGATCAAGATGCTTTCATCAGTCTTAAACATGCCCTAGCATCCTCCACTGTTTTGGTGGTAGAAATAGAGGTCAAGGAGTGTGGATCAATAAACTAATAGAACTAAATGCTGAACTTAACTTGAAATTGGGCTCTGATCACGAAAATGGACTAAGCCATTTTAATTTGGTTTGCCAACACTTATATCTTCTTTAATTTTCTTATACACTGCCAATGTGGGACTGTAAGATAGTACAACTGACCTTCCACAAACCATCACTTGCCAATATAACGAACTCCATAGTTGAGTCTATGGGCACATGTCTTACATCAGGTTCCGAACTTAAATGTGCTTTAAGACTTTGATCTCCAAAAGCTCGGGCAACCGCAAGTTGGCCATTAACCCTAGGCACATCTCCTGAAATGATTTTATCAGCTATTGAGTAGCCAATTAAAAGCTGAGCATTCTAGTAGCAAGCAACAACAGAGGTATATTACCCGGAAGAGTTGTGACAAAGCCACCCTGCTTCTCAATCCTTTTCCTTTCGGTATGTGGCTCATGGTCCACGGTAAGCTGATTGGCACAGCCTCTCTCACAGATAACAGCTCTAGAATCGCCAACATTGGCGACCCACAAGTCCTTGCCATCAATGACAATTGCAGTAACAGCAGTAGAGCCACCAGCGCCTAATTGCATAGAATTCTCCAAAATAAACTTATCGGTTTTTTTATAAGCATTCTTAATTGCGGTTTTAGGGTCATCCCAGAAGTTGGGCTGCAAAGAAACCAAGAGTTAACAGAGAAGCGTGATGAAGTAAGTGAAATCAAGTTATTAAGCAATTGAAAACAAAAAGGAAAAGAAAATAGACCTCTTGAAGGATGTTGCGGAGAAGATTGTCTTTCAAATAACTAGGCACTCGATCCCCAAGATGACCATCATAGATAGCAAATAATCCAAGCTCGTGATTCTTGATTTTCCGATACTCAGCAACATGATAGTCTTCCATATCATGGCCGGATTTTCCTTCCACCAACTGAAATCCATGAGACAACCTCTTGCCAGAGGATTTACTTCTCCCTTTCCCTGAGTCAGGGAAAGATGAATTGAGGCATGTATTCTGCAACAACAACAACAGAAATATTGATTGATTGATCGATTTTGATGAAGAAATCAAGAAAAATCAAACAATCGTAATGAAGGAAAACGAACCTTGATCCTTTGGAAGAAGGTGGTGCGAGAAGCACCTGCAACTGAGTGCCTACTCATAGTATTATCTTCCAATTTCACACATATAAACAAAAATCACTTGCTTTCTCTTCCCTTGTATCGTGTTGAGGAAGCGCAGAAACAAACAAATTACAGAGGAGAAGACGAAGAAGACGAAGAAAGGAGCGTTTACCAATTTTTTTTTTTTTTAATTTTTCTTATTAGAATTCTTCGTCGGTCAAACCTCAGATTTTTTTTAATAATATTAAAATCAAATCACGCGGATTCCCATTGGCAATTTCCCTTTTTTCTTCTTATCAATAATCTAGCTAAATACTTGTGCTACAAGTTTAAGTTCAGTAAAAACTAATATTTTTTATATTTAATTTAAATCTTAATATTATATTTTTAATATTTTTATATAATTAATTATTAAAATTTATAGTATATAATTATAATAATCTCATTTTAATATTTTATTTTTAATCCTTACTTACCTCATTTAGATATTTCAATGAAATTATATTTTTTTATGCTTTTTTATAATCTATTTTTTTAAAAAAATTAGTTAATATATATAATTAAAATATATTATCTCTTATAAAAATAAATAAATAAATAATATAAAAATATTATTATGATGATTAATAAATAAATAATCATAGAATTATTCATTTATTCAAATTTAATTAATTATATATAGTTACATATTTTGTAGGTTTTAGTCATAATTGTAGCGTTAAACTAAATTATATTGCCTTTTGATTGATGGATTCTGGAATCGATGATGTGGATATAGAGGTTGAATCTCAAAATGTTATCTCGGCTATGGAATCTTCTGATGATCAAATTGAGTTTGATGGTATTATCTTGGAATGCAAATCTCTTTTATAGCAAGAGAGTAACAACTCCATAAGCTGAGTTAGTCAGCAAGAAAATAGTATTAAATTAAATTATTTTTTTATTTTAAATAATAATTATTATTATTATTATTATTATTGAATGACAATTAATATTATAAAAAATTTATTATTTTTTTATTAATTAATTATATAAGTTACAATATGTATTATTTTTAAATATAACTTAAATAATTAAATAAAAAATTAAAATATTAATATAACAACATTTTAGAAAAAATAATAATTAATAATAAGTAAGTCAAACTTTTGTTGTGACACCCAGTAGTTTCAAGGAAAAACTTGTCATGTGATAGCTATTAAACATTAATATAATAATATTGAAGAAAATTATAATAATTAATAATTAGAAAGCCAATGTAACATATCTCACACTTCTACAGTGTAGTCGAGTAAGGCGTACTATATTCAGTGTAGGAGCATTCTATCATGTCTTATCGTGTACAATATTAATTTAATTATATTATCTTACGTGTGAAATTTTTTTTATCCCATTTCAATTTTATGAAGACCCAGACAGAGTCTCCTCTGTTTTATTTATGTTTAGCGAGTTCTATTATTTACCTGTTAAAATCTCATATTCATATAATTTTCCACAAACCATGTCATGTCATCATAATACTCATAATCACATGAGGAGGAGACATAAAATAATGAAATACAAGAAAAGAAAATACAAGAAAAACAAAGAAAAATAATATTTTAGGACTTAAATAGACCCTTATAGAAGAATAAATATCATTAGAAAGATCAAAGAAAAATTAAATAATTAGTACAAAGAAAAGTGAGAAATCAAAAAAGCAAAACGGGCATTATGGTCATTTGACATCCCGAATTGTCTTTTGACCTAAATGTCCATCAAAAATAAATAATATTACACTTGGAAAATATAATGAAAAATTAATTTAGGTACCTAATGTAAATAGCAAAAATGGGGAGTTAAATGTGGAAATTAAAACTTTTGAATAAATTAACATTATCTTTCCACTTAGTGCTCCACTCACACCTAAAGTGGACCACTTAATCTGCATTTGGACAGCAGATTCATTTCCTTCTTCAACCTCAAAAATTCAGCCGTGAGCCTCCAAGAAGAACTCCATGGCCAAAGCTTCCAAGCTCCATGCATGAACCCCAATCTTCACTTTCATGCCATAAATCCAACAAGTCCATTCATGAAAGTTTGTCTACTCATCACAAGGAAGAGTTTGATACCAAATTTGAGAAGTTTAAGCAAGGTTTAACAAGCTCCAACCATAAGGTAAGTTAGCATTTTTGAAGATTTCTTTGATAAACTTTGTATACATGTTATGGGTGTCGGTTTTGTGGAAATGGGTGTTCACTTTTAAGTTTGAAGAGTATTGAGATATCCATTTTTGGGCAGCCATGTAATCATGTATTGATGAAGTATTTGTACATATAATTGATGAGAATTATGTTGGTTGTGATGATTTAATAACCTAGTGAATTACTTCATATTTATATGGTGATTTTTGGCACTTGGATGGGAATTGATGAATTGTAGGACAATTTGGTGTTGAAGAAGATTTTCGGCAGCTTTGGGACACTTGAATAAATGTATGTATTCATGGAAGTGTTGGCAGAATATTGACATAGAAGGATTGATGGATATGTATATGAACTTGTTGTGTAAAGAGTATGTAAAAACTAGTAATGTTATGTGTATGTGTAATTGTGTTTGGACTTTGGGAATTAGAGTTATATTTGGTGTATTGAAGATAATTGTAATCTGCCCAAAGTGATGTTAATGTAAAGTAATATATAGTTTTGGTAATGTACCAAAACAGATTTGGTAGGGAAGTAAACATATTGCAAGGTAAATGAGTGTAATTGATGTGTGTTAAGCAAAGTAACCAAGGGCAGTGTACATTTTAGCCAATAAGTTTAAATGTGTAACCTCAATTGGTATGAGACCAATTGGAGGTGAAACTAGGCACAAAATGTGCCAACTTTCATTGAGAAAACATACCAAAATTCTGCTTGCAAGGTGACCTAAGAAAATGACCAATTCGGATTAGGTACAATTAGGACCTGAAAAATGACCAATTGGGCAGCAGTGAGTGTTTAGGCCATAACTTACTCAAAACAGGTCCAATTGACCTAAAATTTTAACCATGAATAGTTAAGACCCATACCTACAAGTCTTATGAAGACACAAAAGCCCAGAAATGACCAGAAGTAAGTCAAAAAGCTTGCACAAGTTCGGGTCCAAAACTGGCGAACCAAAGTTGACCAAATTGACCTAAAATTGACCTAATTTGATATCAATTGACCAGCAATAGTATAATGACCATAACTTGGTCTACTTAACTCGGATTGACCTAAAATTTTGCCCCGCGTGCAATAAGACATAGATCTACAAGTTTGTAGTTTTGACCAAAAAAACTAGTATCCCGAATCCTTGCAATGAAATGCAAGATAAAACAATATACATAGAATTGAGTTTGGTAACACGTACCAACCCTAAAACCCTATTGAATGTGACATATTAATGGCGCTAAAACCTAATTTACCTAAAATATTAGGTGATTAAGCAAATAAAGGTATTCAATGAATTGTTTATCGAACATTATCGTTAGAGACAATTTAATTTAGTACTAAAACACTTCAAATTGTGTTTCTATCAAAGACTAGGTTTGTGCACAACTAGTTTTTAACTGACTTTGTTTTGAATATTTCATATGATTAAATGACATATTTTTCTTATGTATGATGTTTAACAAGCATTGGATTTAATTCAATGATTATTGAAATTGTTATTGTATGTATGAATTTAGCTTTGTGAAATGGTATTTCCACAAGTATTAAGCATTGTTATGGATTGAATAAATTATGTTTTGGAAAATTGTGATAGAACATGTTTTGAATTGTGATGGTAATTTTCATGGAAAAATGCAAATTTATAATTTGAATTGTGATGAGCATAAAAATTATTGGATATTGGAATTGAATTTGAATCGAATTATATTGTGATTTATGCTCACTAAAAGGATTGTGATATTGTTTGTATCTCACTATAGATGCTTGACTAGGTTATTACTCTCATTTGTTGAGAAGACAATGGAGTTAGTTGTGTTTGATTACCATGAGTACGTGGAGTGCTTAGATTTTCCTCTGATTTGAGGTTAGATCTAAGTTTATTTTATCGTTATGGGAAGATTCATTATTGTGATGCGATGATTCGACCTCCCGACCATAGGAGTTAGAATCGATTCGACCTCCCGACCATTGGGAGTTAGAATCACATCGAAGATGGCCCTATCGGATTAGTCTTGCATAGTTAGTGAGATAAAGAATGATTTGTGAGATCTGACATGATTTTTGAGCTTTTGAGATACAACATGGTTTTGAGATAAAGATTGATTTTTGAGATACAACATGATTTTTGAGATACATATTGATTTTTGAGATACAACATGATTTTTGAGATACATATTGATTTTTGAGATCTGGAATGGCTTTTGAATGGTAAGAAATTGTGATTTCAATTATGGTTTATGTATAATTGATTTTGTTGGAATTACTTAAATGGTTAGTCATGATTTGATAAATTGAATTTTGTGATCAAAGTCATTTATACAAATGATTTACATTATTAATATTTTGAGTTTTGAAATTTGATGAGTATTGATTCCCAATTTATTTCTAATTTTGTCAATGTATATTGTACTATGTTTTAAATTATAGTTGTGTTCACCACTCGATAGCTTTGTATCTTTAGTAAATTTCCTTGAAGATATATTATATCATAGGTATACCCATGTACATAGGTTTTGATGTATGCATGTAATAATATGTATGTAAATTATTTGAGCAGTTGTATAGAAACTCTTGTAAAATATTTTAGTATGTAATTAAATGTAAATTATTGTAAATATAAATTTGGGATTTCAATTATCTAAATAGTTTGTAATATAAATTTTGAGTCTTGAAATGAATGAGATATTTCTTTATGATGGGATTAGTTTGAAAATGAATTGATTGTGTATTGAGAATTGAATTGTGAATTGAATTGAAGTTACTGAAGTTGTATTTGAGAAAACATATTGGGAGCATTTTTCTTTAGCACCTGTAAATAGTGCTCACCACTGTAAAAGAAGTAAGAAAAGTTTTGAAAATCCCTTGTAGTGTATTTAATGGGTTATCAGTTGGTAATTCATTAGGTATACTACGATCATGTTATGCCTGGTAGGGTGTGACATGTTTAGTGGTATCGAGCAATGGTTTTAAAGTAAATTTTGAATTTGAAATCTTTTGTCGATAACTACAAATGTTTGATACATATAGTACATTTACATCATAAATATGAACTAATGGAGAGGAATCTCCTTATGTTGGTTGTACAGAATAGAGAATCTTGTGAAAAGATATGGAAGAGAAAATGAGACCATCCATGATGGCGAGAGTACAAGTTGAGGCCCACAAAGTGTCGAAGGTTTACTAGTACAAATTACTGCACAAATGGCCCGACAAATGGCCACTTTCTTCCAACAAATGGCAACCCCACAAGAAATGGAAAAGAGGAGAAACCTATGGGTATTTGAGAAAGAGAAAAGAATTTGAGGAACCCGAGCTCGGGGATACGATAGAGGTGGATCATTAAGGCAGAGACCACCAAGGTCTAGTCGAACAACTAGAAGTTCCTACCCTTCCCGCCAATGTGAAACTTGTAGAAGATATCATGGAGGTATTTGTCATAAGGCCTCCAATTGTGGAAAACTTGGACACTTTGCTAAAGATTGTGCTAAACCACCTCGTCTCCAGTTCACAGTCAAGATAGAAATAGAGTTGGTACTCCTCACCATTATAACACGATGAATCAACCCGAATATAGTAGCGCAGAGAGTCCACTATGCGCCAAGTAAAAGGGTAAGTTTTTAATTTTGAAAGAAACAATTAGTTATTATTTGATCCCTACTTAGTTGTGTGTTAGTGTCGAACTATATGTTCTTGTTATTCCTTTACATGGGAATGAATTTTGATGTATTAGTGACTAGTCCTTTAGGGTAATAACTATAATAACAAGTATGATTGACATTAATTTGGAAGAATTGTTAACTAAAAGTATTTTCTAACATACCATAAATTATAAAGCTAAATGGCGAGCCTACTTAATGTAAGGCAAGAGGACCTAAAAGTAAGTTACAGTAATAGAATTACTCTAGATGAGGGCAAAGATGTTACTGTTAGTAATTGTCAAAGGAAATTGTAATCAGAATCGGTTTGGGATATTAGTGGATTCGAGAAAGATAAGATGTTAGAAAACCTAGTCCATGAGGTTATAACGTAGTGACTATATAGTGTTCTCAATGTTTGTATTGTATTATTGTGTAGAGCTACGTCTTCCCTCGGTACAATAAATTAAGAATATTTGTAAGTAATCTATAAATTGATACAGATTACACAGAATAGAGTACTAGAATAAATATGAAAATTTTAGTAAATTTAAGACTTGAACTAGCCTATCAAACGACTACACTTGTAAGGTAGCTAGAGTCGGTGTTACATTAATGTGAATTAATTGCTATAAGCTTAGAGATATCACTTATCATCCTCGGATGGATGGACAAATAAACAAGTGATTCGGTAAATTTTGAAACTCATTGAGTTCTATAAATAATGAAATGAAATGATAATAATAACAAATGTAATAAACCCTCGAGAATATCTTGAGAACTTCCTCTGAATCAGGGGAGATGGGACATATACATCCCACTATTTGTATACAATAATGAGTGTCAAGCTAGCATACAAGTGGCACCCTATGAAACATTGTAAGGGAACAGATAACTATGGATTTTGTGATGAGATTTGAGAGACACAGAATAGTCATGATGCAAGATAGGTTATAATTGACAGACTAACCAGTCACTTTTTGCCATCGGATGGACTATAGCCTAAAAAGATTGGCGGATTGTACATATATGAAATTGTAAAATTGCATGGAGTGCCATATCAATTGTGGAGATCCTAGGTTCACTTCTAGATTGGAAGTCTTAGAGCCCTAGGAACTAGATTGAACTTATTCCACCCAGAGGGTTATTCGGATATTGGAGGGTATGCTACGGGCTTGTGTGATTGAATTTGAAGGTAGTTGGGATACACACTTGCCTTTGATTGAGTTTGCTTATAACTACCAATCAAGCATTGGGATGCCTCCATATGAAGCTTTGTATGGTAGAAAGTGCGATTCCCTATGTTGGGATGAGGTAGGTGAAAGGAAGATGATTGGGCAGAGGAAAAGATCAGTTGATTAGAGATAGACTCAAGTCCTATGTTGGTTTGAAAAGAAGAGATATTGAGTATGGTGATAAGGTATTCCTCAAAGTTTCTCCTTGGAAGAGAATTATGAGATTTGGCGAGAAGCTGAATCCTCGTTTCATCGGACCATATGAGGTTACGGAAAGAGTGGGTCCTTTGGCATATCGGTTGGCATTACCTCCAGAGCTAGCAAGGATACAGTGTCTTCCATGTGTTTATGTTAAGGAACCCATCTCATGTATTATCAAGAGATTGAGGTAAATCCGGACCTCTCATATGAGGAAGAACCCATAAAAATTGCATATGAGGTGAAGCGGTGAGGAACAAACAGATACACTGGTTAAAGTTTGTGGAACCATCATTAAGCTACTTGGGAACGTGAAGAGGTTATGAGGAGACTTCGGAGACTAATGCTGTAAAATTTAGACGAAATTTATTTGAAGAGAGAATTGTAACACCCCAAAGTTGGATGCCTAGAACTACACTTTGACATGAGGGAGGAGACATAAAATAATGAAATACAAGAAAAGAAAATACAAGAAAAACAAAGACAAAATAATAGCAAAGAAATGTGATCAAGTTAAGCGAAACCTAGCGATGGGTGGAAGTCACTGGACCGTTGACTAGAAAACATTTTTAGGACTTAAATAGACCCTTATAGAAGAATAAATATCATTAGAAAGATCAAAGAAAAATTAAATAATTAGTACAAAGAAAAGTGAGAAATCAAAAAAAAATCGAATGCAAGCATTATGGTCATTTGACATCCCGAATTGTCTTTTGACCTAAATTTCCATCAAAAATAAATAATATTACACTTGGAAAATATAATGAAAAATTAATTTAGGGTACCTAATGTAAATAGCAAAATGGGGAGTTAAATGTGGGAAATTAAAACTTTTGAATAAATTAACATTATCTTTCCACTTAGTGCTCCACTCACACCTAAAGTGGACCACTTAATCTGCATTTGGACAGCAGATTCATTTCCTTCTTCAACCTCAAAAATTCAGCCGTGAGCCTCCAAGAAGAACTCCATGGCCAAAGCTTCCAAGCTCCATGCATGAACCCCAATCTTCACTTTCATGCCATAAATCCAACAAGTCCATTCATGAAAGTTTGTCTACTCATCACAAGGAAGAGTTTGATACCAAATTTGAGAAGTTTAAGCAAGGTTTAACAAGCTCCAACCATAAGGTAAGTTAGCATTTTGAAGATGTCTTTGATAAACTTTGTATACATGTTATGGGTGTTGGTTTTGTGAGGGAAATTTTTAAGTTTGAAGAGTATTGAGATATCCATTTTTGGGCAGCCATGTAATCATGTATTGATGAAGTATTTGTACATATAATTGATGAGAATTATGTTGGTTGTGATGATTTAATAACCTAGTGAATTACTTCATATTTATATGGTGATTTTTGGCACTTGGATGGGAATTGATGAATTGTAGGACAATTTGGTGTTGAAGAAGATTTTCGCAGCTTGGGGACACTTGAATAAATGTATGTATTCATGGAAGTGTTGGCAGAATATTGACATAGAAGGATTGATGGATATGTATATGAACTTGTTGTGTAAAGAGTATGTAAAAACTAGTAATGTTATGTGTATGTGTAATTGTGTTTGGACTTTGGGAATTAGAGTTATATTTGGTGTATTGAAGATAATTGTAATCTGCCCAAAGTGATGTTAATGTAAAGTAATATATAGTTTTGGTAATGTACCAAAACAGATTTGGTAGGGAAGTAAACATATTGCAAGGTAAATGTGTGTAATTGATGTGTGTTAAGCAAAGTAACCAAGGGCAGTGTACATTTTAGCCAATAAGTTTAAATGTGTAACCTCAATTGGTATGAGACCAATTGGAGGTGAAACTAGGCACAAAATGTGCCAACTTTCATTGAGAAAACATACCAAAATTCTGCTTGCAAGGTGACCTAAGAAAATGACCAATTCGGATTAGGTACAATTAGGACCTGAAAAATGACCAATTGGGCAGCAGTGAGTGTTTAGGCCATAACTCACTCAAAACAGGTCCAATTGACCTGAAATTTTAACCATGAATAGTTAAGACCCATACCTACAAGTCTTATGAAGACACAAAAGCCCAGAAATGACCAGAAGTAAGTCAAAAAGCTTGCACAAGTTCGGGTCCAAAAACTGGCCGAACCAAAGTTGACCAAATTGACCTAAAATTGACCTAATTTGATATCAATTGACCAGCAATAGTATAATGACCATAACTTGGTCTACTTAACTCGGATTGACCTAAAATTTTGCCCCGCGTGCAATAAGACATAGATCTACAAGTTTGTAGTTTTGACCAAAACCCGATAACCGAGGGAACTAGGTCGTCCGGCTAGGTCAAACTAGTATCCCGAAATCCAGCAATTTGCAATGAAATGCAAGAAAACGCAATATACATAGAATTGAGTTTGGTAACACGTACCAACCCTAAAACCCTATCGAATGTGACATATTAATGACGCTAAAACCTAATTTACCTAAAACGCATCGAGGGTCCGTATATTAGGTGATTAAGCAAATAAAGGTATTCAATGAATTGTTTATCGAACATTATCGTTAGAGACAATTTAATTTAGTACTAAAACACTTCAAATTGTGTTTCTCAGTTATCAAAGACTCAGGAAAAGGGAAGGAAACAGGTTTGTGCACAACTAGTTTTTAACTGACTTTGTTTTGAATATTTCATATGATTAAATGACATATTTTTCTTATGTATGATGTTTAACAAGCATTGGATTTAATTCAATGATTATTGAAATTGTTATTGTATGTATGAATTTAGCTTTGTGAAATGGTATTTCCACAAGTATTAAGCATTATTATGGATTGAATAAATTATGTTTTGGAAAATTGTGATAGAACATGTTTTGAATTATGATGGTAATTTTCATGGAAAAATGCAAATTTATAATTTGAATTGTGATGAGCATAAAAATTATTGGATATTGGAATTGAATTTGAATCGAATTATATTGTGATTTATGCTCACTAAAAGGATTGTGATATTGTTTGTATCTCACTATAGATGCTTGACTAGGTTATTACCCGTCTCTCTCATTTGTTGAGAAGACAATGGAGTTAGTTGTGTTTTGATTACCATGGTACGTGCATAGGCTTAGATTTTCCTCTGATTTGAGGTTAGATCTAAGTTTATTTTATCGTTATGGCCCTTGCGGAAGATTCATTATTGTGATGGTCGATGATTCGACCTCCCCGACCATAGGGAGTTAGAATCTGATTCGACCTCCCCGACCATTGGGAGTTAGAATCACATCGAAGATGGCCCTATCGGATTAGTCTTGCATAGTTAGTGAGATAAAGAATGATTTGTGAGATACAGCATGATTTTTGAGCTTTTTGATATACAACATGGTTTTGAGATAAAGATTGATTTTTGAGATACAACATGATTTTTGAGATACATATTGATTTTTGAGATACAACATGATTTTTGAGATACAGCTTGATTTTTGAGATACAGAATGGCTTTTGAATGGTAAAGAATGGTGATTTTAATTATGGTTTATGTATAATTGATTTTGTTGAAATTACTTAAATGGTTAGTCATGATTTGATAAATTGAATTTTGTGATCAAAGTCATTTATACAAATGATTTACATTATTGAATATTTTGAGTTTTGAAATTTGATGAGTATTGATTCCCAATTTATTTCTAATTTTGTCAATGTATATTGTACTATGTTTTAAATTATAGTTGTGCACCAGTTCACCACTCATGATAGCTTTGTAAGAAGAGCATAGAAGTAAATTTCCTTGAAGATATATTATATCATAGGTATACCCATGTACATAGGTTTTGATGTATGCATGTAATAATATGTATGTAAATTATTTGGTGTATAGAAACTCTTGTAAAATATTTTAGTATGTAATTAAATGTAAATTATTGTAAATGTAAATTTGAGATTTTATTTACTTGAATAGTTTTGTATTATATTTCTTGTATCTCAATCTTTGAAAAATCACTGCGGATTTGAGTTGAGAAAAATGTTGTGTTGAGAAATATGTTGGAGTTGAGATTTGCAAATACATATTGAAATGTTTTTTTACTGCGAAGTTTTATCCAAAATACAGAGGGCACTCACAAAATTTTTATAGAAATTCCAAATAATTCAAATGTGTCAATTCTATCACTTCAAAAAGGTTTTAGCACTGTAAATAGTGCTCACCAGGAAGTAAGAAAAGTTTTGAAAATCCCTTGTAGTGTATTTAATGGGTTATCAGTAGACGGAGTTGGTAATTCATTAGGTATACTACGGGATCATGTTATGCCTTACAGAGGGGTAGGGTGTGACATAATCATTTCAAGCAAATAAAATACTTCATTTCATTTTTATAGAATCAAGTACAATATTTATAATTTTATTTACAATTACAAAATGATTTACATTGTTTACTTACATACAGTAACTAAAATGTAAAATCTAAATATATATGAGCCCTATCAAAGTGGACTGTTGAAGTGACAACCTACACTGTAGCAGTTCTGATCAAAATCCTATTCAATCTCTACTGCTGCTGTTGCTGGTACTGGTCCTCCGTACCTATGCGTGGTAAGAACCAACACGTTAAGCATATTGCTTAGTAGTGCATAAATTGAAATAAAAATAACTAAATAATTAAAATAATTATTCCACGTATAACTTTATAAAGAAATATAGATTTCATGAGTTTAAAGTCTTTTACATGTTTATAGAACTTTGGAAGCAATTAAGTTAATCAAGATCTTTTCTATTTATTTATTCCATATTTAGTCTTATTACTCATATTTGTAATCTCTTCATGTAATTATTTAAATTTAAGGTTTATTACTGATATCTTTGCCCAAGTAACCTATAACAGACTATAAAGACTAAATGCACGGGAGTATACTAATTAAATATCCATATGTCTAATATGTATACATCTGTCATGTGACACTCCTTACCCGTGTACAGAATATCCGAGTAAGCAATGTCGCACGGTGTATCGGCACACTCTATTTTACCTTAATTAATTTTTATTCTTCCTTTTGAATATAACTTGTGAAATATAATATATTTGAGCCATTTATCGAAATTATAATTTATTTGAGGTTCCGAAGATTTTAAAGAAAATCCGGCAGACTACCGGCTATACATGGAGAAAACAGTTCTTCGGAACCTGTGAAAAACACTTCCAATAATCATATTCAATCACCTCAAACTCCAATATCAAAATCTCAATATTTTTCAATCTCATTTCTCAGTCATGCATCTCATGTGATGATCATGTATAAATCACAGATAAACATTCACTTTTCCATTCACAAACCCAATTCTCATTATTTACATGAACATCAAAATGCATTACATAAGTTCAATTACATATAAGAAAATAAAAATTTAGTTACAAAATACCAAAATGAAACCTAGTGTCATACCAATGCACTGTGGAGGGTGAGGCGACACGGACACTATGCAGAGCTGCAGGATGGACTCACCCAGTCTGCGGTTTACTGGGCTCACGATCAGTATCTCCAGAACCTACGCGTGGCAAAAGCAACGCGCTAAGCAATGATGATTAGTGGTGCAATAATAAAATAAAAGAAAATAGCAAAAAATAAATATGTATTGAATGTATATGTCTTATTTGTTTTGTATTTGTTATATTCATTTATTTCTTTAAGTTTGTCCATTTTTATTCATTTGGTTGCCCAAGTAACCTATCTTGGACGATCGGATCGATAAGCGGTAACCGCATTGGGTATCAAGTACCTTGGGCCACACCATCGGTCACATATGTATCTCCAGGCAATGTACAGCTAACAAGTCAGAATAATATTAGGCACGAGGCCAAGTCTCAACACAATATTAAAATAGCTAAAAGCCATAAAATCACAGAATGGCATAATACCATGTGCGATCTTGCTAATCAACCCTATTGGCATGCCAAACTAGCCCACCCAATCTTGTTAGGTATACTAGGGCATTTGATACTTTAAAATTCTTCAATTTGTGAATTTCAAGTTTTGGTGTCACTATTCACTTCATTAGTCAACAAAAATATTGAATTTTGGATAGAAAATAGGTGTATTGGTTTTAACACTCCCAGTATACCATATTTTGCATTTAAAACTTGTTGGAATTAATCACCAAATCCATTTCCAAACTTAGCACGAAGGGGCAGAATTTTTAGTTTTTGTACCATAAATTTACTGTTCCATTAGGGACGGTTATAGTGGAAATTTGAGGAAATGGAAAACATGAAAGTTGTTCCTTATTTTGTCTAGTTGAATTTCTTTTTTTGAATCACTCCATTTGGAGTTTTGTAGCTCCATATATGGTCCAAAAACCACAGCTGGCCGGATTGGAAAACTGCAGAATTTACAAAATCTATAGTACAATGAACAGTGACTGTGAGTGCCTTGTTGGATAGGTTCTGGTCATAATTTGGGGTAGGTTTCTTCATGAAAGTTGTTTGTTTATATCTTATCTTATTGTTGTAAAAATTTCATGTCAAATGGACCATTTTACAGTGAGTTATGGCCAAATGAATAGTTACTGTTCATTTGGTAATTCTGCAGAATCTGCTTGCAGGGTATCCGGATTGGGGTCAACTTTTGGTCCACTTGCTTTGGTCTTTTGGGCATAGTTTCTTCAGCAAAATTATGCCATTATATGTCTAGTTTCATGTCCAATTGGCCAAACACCAATTGAACCTACACAGCCAAAGATATGGCAGTCCAAACAGGCTGGATTCCCAGCCTCCCTGCTGCACTCACTAGGCAGCCCACCAATTCAGTTTGTATTACTCTAAATCTCTTCAAATTATGGTCAACTTACCTTAAATGGTCACTAATTGACCATTATAATGTTCACTTACCACTTCATAAGCCAAATCTAAATTTCACTCCCAAACCCTAGCTCAAATTCAAGGTTCACACCACACACCTTAGTTAACTCTTTCATTCCTTATATATATATATATATATATATATATATATATATATATACACTTTAAACATAATCTCTAATTCATTCTAAGTCCATTAAAACAATCAAATTCATTCTTTCCTTAGGGCTGCCGAAATTCATGGTATACATACACATGAGTTCTAGTCCATTTAATTTACAATTTCATACCAAATTCAAGTCCCTAACATGGAAATAAAGAAATATTTGCATAAGTAAGCACTAACCTCTTGTAGGGCAGAATTTTCCAAACTTAAACTTCACTTTCTTTCCTTTTCTAGGCTGCCAAACACTTTCCCAAGAGGTATGGACAAGCTTTAATGAAAGGTGTCTAGGGTTTAGTAGTAGAAATTCATGAGAAATGGAAGTAGTGAAAGAAAATTTTCATGGAGGGAGTGGAAGAGAGGGTCACGGCTTTGGAAGAAGAAGAAACCAGAAAATGGTTTCTTAATTTGTCATTTTTCCCTTTTTAAATAATTTTTGTTGTGTTGTTGAATGGTGATTAGTGGAGGGTATTTAAATGACATCATAGTGATGTCATAATTAAGGATTTAAGTCATTTTCTTTTTCTTTCTTTTCTATTCATTTTTAATTTAATTTTTAGCAATATTTACTCATATTTTAGATCATTATAATTATTTACTTAACTGGACAAGTCGGCCAAAAATCGCCTCTGAAGTCAAAATGACCAAAATGCCCTTCGTTTGGCTTAACGGGTCAAAATTGTCTATATCGATTGAAAAGTTTTTCTAAATATTTTCTTGGCATTCTAATGCGATAGGAACCTCAATGACCCTTCTCTGGAGTCCCAAAAATTATTTTATGAATTTTTACCCGGGTCTAGGGCTCCTAGTTGCGAGAATCGCAACTTCCCTCTGGGTTACCTATCGCTTGGGCACCGGGTCATTTAACTTGGTTGTATTTTATTTCTAAAATTTTTTCTAAATTTTTCTTATTAATATTTGAGTTAATTATGGTTCCTCACTTTAGTTTAAATATTTTTTCGAACGTTCTAGCTGTCCGGACAGACACTGGTCACCGAAACAGTAGAATGTACGGAGTTGCTACCGGGAGGGTGTTACAACTCTTCCCCTCTAATTTAAATTTCGTCCTCGAAATTTACCTGATGCAAACAGTTGAGGGAACTGTTGCCTCATCGTTTCTTCACTTTCCCAAGTTGCCTCCTCGGTGTTGTGGTGCCTCCAAAGCACTTTCACCAGTGGAATCTGCTTGTTCCTCAATTCTTTTACTTCCCGAGCTAGGATCCGTAGAGGTTCTTCTTCATATGTCAAATCTGGTTGTATTTCAATTTCTTCCCTGGAGATGACATGTGAAGGATCTGAGCGGTATCTTCTGAGCATGGACACGTGGAACACATTGTGGATCTTGTCCAGCTCTGGTGGTAAAGCTAGCCTATAGGCCACTGGACCCACACGTTCAATGACTTCATATGGGCCAATGAACCTAGGGCTTAATTTACCTTTTCTTCCAAACCTCAATACCTTCTTCCATGGTGACACCTTGAGGAACACTTTGTCGCCAACCACATATTCTATTTCTTTTCTCTTCAGGTCGGCATAAGATTTACTGCATGCGAGGCAACCTTGATTAGCTTTGATTAGTTTTACTTTCTCTTCAGTCTGTTTCACCAAGTCTGGGCCTACCAGTTTGTATTCGCCCAATTCAGTCCAGCACACTGGAGTTCTACATTTCCTCCCATACAGTGCTTCATACGGGGCCATTTGGATACTAGCTTGGTAGCTATTGTTGTATGCAAATTCTGCCAGTGGGAGGTATCTATCCCAACTTCCCTCAAACTCAATGACACAACTCCTCAGCATATCCTCAAGGACCTGACATATATTTCATGTTATTATTATCATTTCAGTTCAATATGTGTATTTGTTTAATTAGTTTCAATTGTTTACCTGGATTACTCTTTCGGATTGCCCATCCGTCTGAGGATGGAATGCTGTGCTGAAGTGGAGTTGTGTACCCAAGGACTCATGCAACTTCTTCCAAAATCTCGATGTAAACCTTGGGTCTCGATCAGATATGATGGAAAGTGGAATTCCATGCAGTCTAACTATCTCACTGATATACAATTCTGCTAACTTCTCCAGTGAGTAGTCAGTCCTAACTGGCAGAAAGTGTGCTGACTTTGTCAATCTATCAACTATCACCCATACTGCATCATGTTTCTTCTGGGTGAGAGGTAGACCACTTACAAAATCCATGGTGACCCGATCCCATTTCCATTCAGGTATGCGTATAGGCTGTAGCAAACCTGATGGAACTTGATGTTCTGCCTTGACTTGCTGACATGTCAAACATTTAGTCACATAGTCAGCTATGTCTTTCTTCATACCAGGCCACCAATACTGAAACTTCAGATCATGATACATCTTTGTACTTCCTGGGTGCATAGCATATACACTGGTGTGTGCCTCTTTTAGAATACTGGCTTTTAATTCCCCATCATCTGGTACACACAGTCTTCCTTTGTAATACAGACACCCATCTGCTTTCACCCCATAGTCAGTTGCTTTTCCTTCTGAGATTTTGCTCATAATAGCCATTAGCTTCTCATCTACCTTCTGCCCATTTAAAATCTGCTGTAGCAGGTTTGGCCTCACTTGTAACTCAGCCAAAATAGCTCCATCTCGAACCAAAGATAGACGGGCATTCAATGATCTCAAGGCTGTCATGGATTTTCTGCTCAAAGCATAAGCAACAACATTTGCCTTCCCAGGATGATAGTCAATCACACAATCATAGTCCTTCAGGAACTCAATCCATCGCCTCTATCTAAGGTTGAGCTCCTTCTGAGTTGGCAAATATTTTAGAATCTTGTGGTCTGTGTAAATGTAGCACTTTTCACCATACAAGTAATGCCTCCATATCTTCAGTGCAAAGATAATTGCTGCAAGCTCTAGATCATGGGTAGGGTAATTCTGTTCATGTGGCCTTAGCTGTCTGGAAGCATAAGCGACCACCTTTCCCTATTGCATCAATACACACCCAAACCCATTATAAGAGGCATCACTGTAGACCACAAAGTCCTTTCCTGACACTGGCTGTGTTAACACTTGTGACACCCCTTACCCGTCTACAGTATATCCGAGTAAGATATGTCACACGGTGTACCGGAACACTCTATTTTATCTTAATTAATTTTTATCATAGTTTTGAATATAACTTGTGAAATATAATTCATTTAAGTCATTTATTGACATTATAATTTATTTGAGGTTCCGAAAATTTTATAAAAAAAAAAAAATCCGGCAGAGTACCGGCTAAAAATGGAGAAAACAGTTCTTTGGAACCTGTGAAAAAGACTTCCAATAATCATATTCAATTATTCTCAAACTCCAATATCAAAATCTCAATATATTTTTCAACAACATTTCCATTTCTCAATCATTCATCTCATGTAATAATCATGTAAAAGTCATAAATAAATATTCACTTTTCCATTGACAAACACAATTCTCATTATTTACATGAACATCAAAATACATTACATAAGTTCAATTACATATGAGAAAATATAAGTTAGTTACAAAATACCAAAATGAAACCTAGTGTCCTACCAATGCACTGTGGATGGTGAGGTGACACGGACACTATGCAGAGCTGCAGGGTGGACTCACCCAGTCTGCGGTCTACTGGGCTCACGATCAGTCCATTTTCATTCATTTGGTTGCCCAAGTAACCTATAATGGACGACTGGACTGGATAAGTGGGTAAACTGGCACTGGGTATCAAGTACCTCGGGCTGTCATACCATCGGTCACATATGTATCTCCCGGTGTGCAAATGTAACGCTTAACAAGTCAGAATAATATTAGGCATGAGGCCAAGTCTCAACACAATATCAAAATGGCTAAAAGCCATAAAATCACAGAATGGCATAATTCCATGTGCAGTACTGCTAACTGAACCCTATTGGCATGCCAAACTATCCAAACCAATCATGTTAGGTATACTAGGGCATTTGATACTTTAAAATTCTTCAATTTGTGAATTTCAAGATTTGGTGTCACTATTCACTTCATTAGTCAACAAAAATGTTGACTTTTGGATAAAAAATAGGTGTATTGGTTTTAACACTCCCAATGTTCCACATTTTGCATTTAAAACTTGTTGGAATTAATCACCAAATCCATTTCCAACCTTAGCACTAAGGGGCAGAATTTTCAGTTTTTGTACCATAAGTTTACTGTTCTATTAGGGACTGTTACATTGGAAATTTGAGGAAATGGTAAACATGAAAGTTGTTCCTTATTTTGTCTAGTTGAATTTCTTTTTTTGAATCACTCCATTTGGAGTTTTGTAGCTCCAGATATGGTCCAAAAACCACAGCTGGCCGGATTTCCAATCTGCAGAATTTACCAAATCTATAGTACAATGAACAATGACTGCCACTACCTTGTTGAATAGGTTCTGGTCATAATTTGGGGTAGGTTTCTTCATGAAAGTTGTTTGTCTATATCTCCTTTTTTTGCTGTAAAAATTTCAGGTCAAATGGACAATTCTACAGTGAGTTATGGCCAAATGAACAGTTACTGTTTATTTGGTCATTCTGTAGAATTTGCATGCAGGGTATCCAGATTGGGGCCAACTTTTGGTCCACTTGATTTGGTTTTTTGGGCATGGTTTCTTAAGCAAAATTGTGCCATTATATGTCTAGTTTCATGTCCAATTGGCCAAACACCAATTGAACCTACACAGCCAAAGATATGGCAGTCCAAACATGCTGGACTCACAGCCTCCCCTGCTGCCCTCACTAGGCAGCATACCAATTCAGTTTGTAATACTCTAATTCACTTCAAATTATGGTCAACTTACCTCAAATGGTCACTAATTGACCATTAGAATGTTCACTCACCATTTCATAAGCAAAGTCCAAGTTTCACTCTCAAAACCCTAACCTTAATTGACCAAGCCTCCAATTCATGCATCCCACTCCTAATTTGCTATACTAATCATATAATTTATAAGAGGGGCAGCAATATGTCACTTTAAACCAAAGATTTCTCCTAACCCTAACTCATGTCAAGGCTGCCAAAACTTCATGGAATATAACCATGCTTCATTAATTCAATTTTTGTCAAATTTTTAACTTAACTTAGCTCAAATTCATGATTAGAAAGATGTAAAAGCAAAGGTTATGGCACTAACCTCTTTGGTGATTTTCTAAGCTTGTTCACACCTCACTTTCTTCCACTTTCTTTTGTTTTCTTGGCTGCCAAACACTTCTCCTTGATGTGGGTATAATTTTTTGTGAAGGGAGGATAAGGTTTTGAGGTGAATTGAAGTGGGAAATGAAGCTTAAGGGATCTTTAATGGTGGTTTGGGTGGAAGGGAAAATGGGTTACGGGAAATGGAAGAGAATTGCAGAAATTGTGTTTATTTTTTTACTTCATTTTAGTTATATTTATCTCATTTTAATTGGCTTGTCAATTTCTAATTGGTGGGAAGCTTTTTAATGATGTCATCCTATGTCATAAATCTAATTTAATTCCATTTTCTTTTTCTTTTCTTTTCTACTAACTTTAAATTAATTTTTCATCAACATTAATTCATATTTTATGTCATAATAATTATTTACTCAACTGGACAAGTCGGCCAAAAATCGCCTCTGAAGGCGAAATGACCAAAATGCCCTCCGTTTGGCTTAACGGGTCAAAATTATGTCACTGATTGAAAAATTTTTCTAAATATTTTCTTGGCATTCTAATGCCATAGGAACCTCAATGACCCTTCTCTAGAGTCCCAAAAATTATTTTATGAATTTTTCCCCGGGTCTAGGGCTCCTAGTTGCGAGAACCGCAACTTCCCTCTGGGTTACCCATCGCTTGGGCACCGGCTCATTTAACTTGGTTGTATTTTATTTCTAAAATTTTTACTAAATTTTTCTTATTAATATTTGAGTTAATTATGGTTCCTGACTTTAGTTTAAATATTTTTCCGGACGTTCTAGCTATCCGGCCGACACCGGTCACCGGAATAGTAGAATGTACGGAGTTGCTACCGGGAGGGTGTTACAACTCTTCCCCTCTAATTTAAATTTCGTCCTCGAAATTTTACCTGATGCAAACAGTTGAGGGAACTGTTTCCTCATCGTTTCTTCACTTTCCCAAGTTGCCTCCTCGGTGTTATGGTGCCTCCAAAGCACTTTCACCAGTGGAATCTGCTTATTTCTCAACTCTTTCACTTCCCGAGCCAGGATCCGTAGAGGTTCTTCTTCATATGTCAAATCCGGCTGTATTTCAATTTCTTCCCTGGAGATGACATGTGAAGGATCTGAGCGGTATCTTCTGAGCATGGACACGTGGAACACATTGTGGATCTTGTCTAGCTCTGGTGGTAATGCTAGCCTATAGGCCACTGGACCCATACGTTCAATGACTTCATATGGGCCAATGAACCTAGGGCTTAACTTACCTTTCCTTCCAAACCTCAATACCTTCTTCCACGGTGACATCTTGAGGAACACTTTATCGCCAACCACATATTCTATTTCTTTTCTCTTCAGGTCGGCATAAGATTTACATGCATGCGAGGCAACCTTGATTGGCTTTGATTAGTTTTACTTTCTCCTCGATCTGTTTCACAGTGCAGCCCCACCGGTTGTCTTCGCCCAATTCAGTCCAGACCTGCTGAGTTCTATATTTCCTCCCATACGATTACTTCATACGGGGCCATTTGGATACTAGCTTGGTAGCTATTGTTGTATGCAAATTGCGATGGGAGGTATCTATCCCAACTTCCCTCAAACTCAATGACACAACTCCTCGGATATCCTCAAGGACTGACATATATTTCATGTTATTGTTATCATTTTAGTTCAATAGTTGTATTAATTCAATTGGTTCAATTGTTTACAGATTACTCTTTTGGATTGCCCATCCGTCTGAGGATGGAATCTTTGTCTTTGAAGTGGAGTTGTGTACCCAAGGACTCATGCAACTTCTTCCAAATCTCGATGTAAACCTTGGGTCTCGATCGGATATGATGGAAAGTGGAATTCCATGCGATCTAACTATCTCAGCGATATACAATTCGCTAACTTCTCCGGTGAGTAGTCGGTCCTAATCGGCGAGAAAGTGTCTTGACCGTCAATCTATCCACTATCACCCATATTGCATCATGTTTCTTACGGGTGAGAGGTAGACCACTTACAAAATCTATGGTGATCGATCCCATTTCCATTCGGTATGCGTATGGTCAGTAGCAAACCTGATGGAACTTGATGTTCTGCCTTGACTTGCTGACATGTCAAGCATTTAGTCACATAGTCAGCTATGTCCTTCTTCATACCAGGCCACCAATACTGAAGCTTTAGATCATGATACATCTTTGTACTTCCTGGATGCATAGCATAAACACTGGTATGTGCCTCTTTCAGAATACTGGCCTCCAATTCCCCATCATCTGGTACACACAGTCTTCCTTTGTAATACAGACACCCATCTGCTTTCACCCCATAGTCAGTTGCTTTTCCCTCTGAGATTTTGCTCATAATAGCCATTAGCTTCTCATCTACCTTCTGCCCATCTAAAATCTGCTGTAACAGGTTTGGCCTCACTTGCAACTCAGCCAAAATAGCTCCATGTCGAACCAAAGATAGACGGGCATTCAATGATCTCAAAGCTGTGATGGATTTTCTGCTCAAAGCATCAGCAACTACATTTGCCTTCCCAGGATGGTAGTCAATTACACAATCATAGTCCTTCAGGAACTCAATCCATCGCCTCTGTCTAAGGTTGAGCTCCTTCTGAGTTGGCAAATATTTCAGACTTTTGTGGTCTGTGTAAATGTAGCACTTTTCACCATACAAGTAATGCCTCCATATCTTCAGTGCGAAGATAATTGATGTAAGCTCTAGATCATGGGTAGGGTAGTTCTGTTCATGTGGCCTTAACTGCCTGGAAGCATAGGCAATCACTTTCCCCTCTTGCATCAATACACACCCTAGCCCATTATGTGAGGCATCACTGTAGACCACAAAGTCCTTTCCTGACACTGGCTGTGTTAACACTGGTGCCTCCGTCAACATAGCCTTCAACTTCTCAAAACTGGTCTGACATTTATCATTCCAGTCAAATCTAACATTCTTGAGTAACAACTTGGTCATTGGAGCCGCTATTAGGGAAAATCCTTTCACAAATCTTCTGTAATACCCAGCTAGCCCCAAGAAGCTTCTGACCTCAGTTGTATTCCTGGGAGGCTTCCATTCCATCACTGCTTCTATTTTCTTGGGATCCACTCTAATCCCATCAGCTGACACTATGTGTCCAAGGAATGCAATCTCATTCAACCAAAAGTCACACTTGGACAACTTAGCATACAGCTTCTTTTCTCTCAGGGTTTGCAGAACAATCCTCAAATGCTCATTATGTTCTTCCCTGGTCTTGGAATACACCAAAATATCATCAATAAAGACCACTACGAACCGATCTAAGTGTGGATGGAAGATACGGTTCATAAGGTCCATGAATGCCGCTGGTGCATTTGTTAGGCCAAAGGGCATCACTAGAAACTCATAATGCCAATATCGGGTCCTGAATGCAGTCTTTGGCACATCTGCATCCTTCACCCTCAACTGATGATACCCTGATCTGAGATCAATTTTGGAAAATACTCCTGCTCCCTTCAATTGATCAAACAAATCATCAATTCTAGGCAACGGATATTTGTTCTTCACAGTCACTTTATTCAACTGCCGGTAATCGATGCATAGCCTCAAAGTCCCATCCTTTTTCTTTACAAACAGCACTGGAGCTCCCCATGGTGACACATTGGGGCATATGAAACCCTTATCAAGCAACTCTTGCAACTGAGTTTTCAACTCCCTCAATTCAGTGGGTGCCATCCTATAAGGAGCAATGGAAATGGGTGCTGTACCCGGCAGTGTCTCAATAGCAAATTCAACTTCCCTTTCTAGTGGCAAACCAGGCAACTCTTCAGGAAATACCTCTGGGAAGTCTCTTACTGTGGGTATATCACTCAGGTTTGGCTTAGCCTGCCTAGTATCCACCACATGTGCTAGGTAGGCTTCACAGCCTTTTCTCATCATTCTTCTTGCAACTGTGGCTGAGATGACATTGGACAAGAAATCTGTCCTTTCCCCCACAACAGTGATCTCATTACCTTCAGAAGTTTTTAAAGAAATTCTCTTCAATTTACATTCAACTATTGCCTGATGACGTGACAACCAGTCCATTCCCAAAATCACGTCAAACTCATGGAAGGGCAACTCAATCAGGTCTGCCAAGAATTCATACCCCTGAATCCTTAATGGGCAACCCTTGTATACTTTGTTCACCACTACACTGTGGCCCAATGGATTAGTGACTAGAATGTCTTGGTCACTCTCCCCTACTAGTATCCCCCTTTCTACGGGTAAGTTGATGCAGATGTATGAATGGGTGGATCCTGGATCCACCAATGCATGCACAGGTGTATTGTAGAGGGAGAACGTACCCCTGATGACGTCCGGGGCATCTTGCTCCTCCTGAGCTCTCAGGGCATAAGCTTTGGCGGTGGTTTGTTATCCGCCTCTCTGGCCGCTCGGATGCGAGCCTCTGTGATGGTTCCACTGCATCAGATTTGCCAGATTTTCGACCCCTTTGTGGTGTAGGAGCAGGTCTGTTTGCTTGTGTTGGAGCAGCTATAGTAGTTCTACGTGGACAGTTCTTCAATTGATGCTCTGTTGACCCACACCTTAAGCAGGCACCAGTCACTCTCCAACACTCCCCCTTATGCCACTTCAGGCAGTGTGGACATGCAGAAGTTGCTGGGGCTGGTCCCCTGAACCCCATCCCTGGAGAGCTGCCCACTGACGGTGTGGACTGACCTCTCATAGGGGTAAACTGTGGCCTAGGCCCCTGAGACTGACCGTGACCTTGTGGCTGACCTGAACTCTGTGCAGGTGGACCCTTGAACTTCTTCCCAAATGCAGGAGATGAACTAGACTGACCTGGGCCCCTCTTCTGCTGTCTTTCCCTTCTAGTCCGCTCACTGATTCTAACCTTTTCAACCTTTATTGCAGGTTCCACTAACTTGGTAAAGTCTGTGATTCCCAAGGCAGTAATCATGATCTTTATATTATCATTTAATCCTTCTTCAAATCTCTTACATCTTTCAGCTTCATTAGGGACTATCTCCCTTCCATAGCGGCTCAATCGGACAAATTCCTTCTCATACTCGGCCACTGACAGCTGTCCCTGCCTCAGGTTAATGAACTCTCTTCTTCTCTCTTCCAGGTATACACTACCTACATATTTCTTCTTAAATTCGGAGAGGAAGAAGTCCCAAGTTATAACTTCTGGCTGCACTTCACTGGATATCGTGTCCCACCATTCATTTGCATCATCTTGCAGCAGAGATACGGCAGCTTCCAAATTTTGCTCTAGGGTGCAGTGGAGTTGTTTTAAAACTCTGCCTGTTCTGTTCAACCAATTTTCGGCTGTAACAGAATCATCTTCTCTCTTGCCAAAGAAATCCACTGCTCCAAACTTTCTCAATTTTTCTAGGTGTGATTTTGGTTGTGGAGGTGGTGGTGGTGGTGCTGGCATTACCCCAGCCATTTGTCTGAAGAATTCGGCCATTTGCTGAAACATGGCCTGTGAGGTGGCGAGGCTCGCTTGAGTGTGAGCGAGTTCTCCCATACCCCCAGTCTCAGCTGCTGCAGGTGATGCATGACTCTCCACTTCTTCCTCAACTGCTCTCTGTGACGTAGGGTCCATATCCTATTCAAAATAACAAAGACAAACAGATCTGCATTAGTGTCACCTCGACTCTTACAAATGCAATGCATGGTATGGACTCAATCTAGGCCCAGAAACGCCTAAACCGTGCTCTGATACCACTAAATGTGACACTCCTTACCCGTCTACAGTATATCCGAGTAAGATATGTCACACGGTGTACCGGAACACTCTATTTTATCTTAATTAATTTTTAGCATAGTTTTGAATATAACTTGTGAAATATAATTCATTTAAGTCATTTATTGACATTATAATTTATTTGAGGTTCCGAAAATTTTATAAAAAAAAATTCGCAGTATCTGGCTAAAAATGGAGAAAACAGTTCTTCGGAACCTGTGAAAAACACTTCCAATAATCATATTCAATTATTCTCAAACTCCAATATCAAAATCTCAATATATTTTTCAACAACATTTCCATTTCTCAATCATTCATCTCATGTAATAATCATGTAAAAGTCATAAATAAATATTCACTTTTCCATTGACAAACACAATTATCATTATTTACATGAACATCAAAATACATTACATAAGTTCAATTACATATGAGAAAATACAAGTTAGTTACAAAATACCAAAATGAAACCTAGTGTCCTACCAATGCACTGTGAATGGTGAGGTGACACGGACACTATGCGAGTCACAGGTGGACTCACCCGATCTGCGATCAAGCGGGCTAACGATCAGTATCTCCAGAACCTATGCGTGGCAAAAGCAACGCGCTAAGCAATAATGCTTAGTGGTGCAATGATAAAATAACAGGAAATAGCAGAAAATAAATATGTATTGAATGTATATGTCTTATTTGTTTGTTTTTGTTATATTCATTTATTTCGTTAACTTTGTCCACTTTCATTCTTTTAGTTGCCCAAGTAACCTATACCGACGATCGGATCGATAAACGTAAAATGGCACCGGGTATCAAGTACTCGCCACACCATCGGTCACATATGTATCTCCCAGTGTGAAATATAACAGCTAACAAGATGTAATTAATATTAGGCACGAGGCTAAGTCTCAACACAATATCTAAATGGCTAAAAGCCATAAAATCACGAATGGCATAATGCCATGTGCGATCGCTAATCGAACCCTATTGGCATGCCAAACTATCCAAACCAATCTTGTTAGGTATACTAGGGCATTTGATACTTTAAAATTCTTCAATTTGTGAATTTCAAGATTTGGTGTCACTATTCACTTCATTAGTTAACAAAAATGTTGACTTTTGGATAAAAAATAGGTGTATTGGTTTTAACACTCCCAATGTACCACATTTTGCATTTAAAACTTGTTGGAATTAATCACCAAATCCATTTCCAAGCTTAGTACTAAGGGGCAGAATTTTTAGTTTTTGTACCATAAGTTTACTATTCCATTAGGGACTGTTACATTGGAAATTTGAGGAATTGGTAAAAATGAAAGTTGTTCCTTATTTTGTCTAGTTGAATTTCTTTTTTTGAATCACTCCTTTTGGAGTTTTGTAGCTCCAGATATGGTCCAAAAACCACAGCTGGCCGGATTTCCAATCTGCAGAATTTACCAAATCTACAGTACAATGAATAGTGACTGCCACTGCCACAGTATTGTTGCTGTAAAAATTTCAGGTCAAATGGACCATTCTACAGTGAGTTATGGCCAAATGAACAGTTATACTGTTCATTTGGTCATTCTGCAGAATTTGCTTGCAGGGTATCCGGATTGGGGCCAAATTTTGGTCCACTTGCTTTGGTCTTTTGGGCATGGTTTCTTCAGCAAAATTGTGCGATTATATGTCTAGTTTCATGTCCAATTGGCCAAACACCAATTGAACCTACACAGCCAAAGATATGGCAGTCCAAACAGGCTGGACTCATAGCCTCCCCTGCTGCCCTCACTAGGCAGCATACCAATTCAGTTTGTAATACTCTAATTCACTTCAAATTATGGTCAACTTACCTCAAATGGTCACTAATTGACCATTAGAATGTTCACTCACCATTTCATAAGCAAAGTCCAAGTTTCACTCCCAAAACCCTAACCCTAATTGACCAAGCCTCCAATTCATGCATTCCACTCCTAATTTGCTATACTAATCATATAATTTATAAGAGGGGCAGTAATATGTCACTTTAAACCAAAGATTTCTCCTAACCCTAACTCATGTCAAGGCTGCCAAAACTTCATGGAATATAACCATGCTTCATTAATTCAATTTTTGTCAAATTTTTAACTTAACTTAGCTCAAATTCATGATTAGAAAGATGTAAAAGCAAATGTTATGGCACTAACCTCTTTGGTGATTTTCTAAGCTTGTTCACACCTCACTTTCTTCCACTTTCTTTTGTTTTCTTGGTTGTCAAACACTTCTCCTTGATGTGGGTATAATTTTTTGTGAAGGGAGGATAAGGTTTTGAGGTGAATTGAAGTGGGAAATGAAGCTTAAGGGAGCTTTAATGGTGGTTTGGGTGGAAGGGAAAATGGGTTACGGGAAATGGAAGAGAATTGCAGAAATTGTGTTTATTTTTTTACTTCATTTTAGTTATATTTATCACATTTTAATTGGCTTGTCAATTTCTAATTGGTGGGAAGCTTTTTAATGATGTCATCCTATGTCATAAATCTAATTTAATTCCATTTTCTTTTTCTTTTCTTTTCTACTAACTTTAAATTAATTTTTCATCAATATTAATTCATATTTTATGTCATAATAATTATTTACTCAACTGGACAAGTCGGCCAAAAATCGCCTTTGAAGGCGAAATGACCAAAATGCCCTCCATTTGGCTTAACGGGTCAAAATTGTCTGTACCGATTGAAAAATTTTTCTAAATATTTTCTTGGCATTCTAATACCATAGAAACCTCAATGACCCTTCTCTGGAGTCCCAAAAATTATTTTATGATTTTTTCCCCGGGTCTAGGGCTCCTAGTTACGAGAACCGCAACTTTCCTCTGGGTTACCCATCGCTTGGGCACCGGCTCATTTAACTTGGTTGTATTTTATTTCTAAAATTTTTACTAAATTTTTCTTATTAATATTTGAGTTAATTATGGTTCCTGACTTTAGTTTAAATATTTTTCCGGACGTTCTAGCTGTCCGGACCGACACCGGTCACCGGAACAGTAGAATGTACGAAGTTGCTACCGGGAGGGTGTTACAACACTGGTGCCTCTGTCAACATAGCCTTCAACTTCTCAAAACTAGTCTGACACTTGTCATTCCAGTCAAATCTGACATTCTTGTGTAACAACTTGGTCATTGGAGCAGCTATTAAGGAAAATCCCTTCACAAATCTCCTGTAATACCCAAATAGCCCCAAGAAACTTCGACCTCGGTTGTATTCTGGGAGGCTTCCATTCCATCATCGCTTCTATTTTCTTGGGATCCACCTAATCCCATCACCGACACTATGTGTCCAAGAAATGCAATCTCATTCAACCAAAAGTCACACTTGGACAACTTAGCATCTGACTTCTTTTCTCTCAGGGTTTGCAGAACAATCCTCAAATGCTCATCATGTTCTTCCCTGGTCTTGGAATACACCAAAATATCATCCATAAAGACCACTACGAATCGATCTAAGTGTGGATGGAAGATACGGTTCATAAGGTCCATGAATGCCGCTGGTGCATTAGTTAGGCCAAACGGCATCACTAGAAACTCATAATGCCCATATCGGGTCCTGAATGCAGTCTTTGGCACATCTACATCCTTCACCCTCAACTGATGATACCCTGATCTGAGATCAATCTTAGAAAATACTCCTGCTCCCTTCAACTGATCAAACAGATTATCAATTCTAGGCAACGGATATTTGTTTTTCACAGTCACTTTATTCAACTGCCGGTAATCAATGCATAGCCTCAAAGTCCCATCCTTTTTCTTTACAAACAGCACTGGAGCTCCCCATGGTGACACATAGGGGCGTAACCCCTTATCAAGCAACTCTTGCAACTGAATTTTCAGCTCCCTCAATTCAGTGGGTGCCATCCTATAAGGAGCAATAGAAATGGGTGCTGTACCCGACAGTGTCTGAATAGCAAATTCGACTTCCCTTTCTGGTGGCAAACCAGGCAATTGTTCAGGAAATACATCTGGGAAGTCTCTTACTGTGGGTATGTCACACAGATCTGGCTTAGCCTGCCTAGTATCTACCATATGTGCTAGGTAGGCTTCACAGCCTTTTCTCATCATTCTTCTTGCAACTGTGGCTGAGATGACGTTGGACAAGAAATCTGTCCTTTCACCCACAACAGTGATCTCATTACCCTCAGAAGTTTTCAGAGAAATTCTCTTCAATTTGCAATCAACTATTGCCTGATGACGTGACAACCAATCCATTCCCAAAATCACGTCAAACTCGTGGAAGGGCAAGTCAATCAGGTCTGCCAAGAATTCATACCCCTGAATCCTTAACGGGCAACCCTTGTATACTTTGTTCACTACCACACTGTGGCCCAATGGATTAGTGACCAGAATGTCTTGGTCACTCTCCCCTGCTAGTATCCCCCTTTCTACGGGTAAGTTGATGCAGATGTATGAATGAGTGGATCCTGGATCCACTAATGCATGCACAGATGTATTGTAGAGGGAGAACATACCCCTAATGACGTCCGGGGCATCTTGCTCCTCCTGAGCTCTAATGGCATAGGCTCTAGCAGGTGGTCTGTTATCTGGCCTCTCTGCTGGCTTAGATGCAGGCCTCTGTGATGGTCCCACTGCGTCAGATTTGCCAGATTTCCTACCCCTTTGTGGTACAGGAGAAGGTCTGTCTGCTTGTGTTGGAGCAGCTGTAGTAGTTCTGCGTGGACAATTCTTCAACTGATGCTTTGTTGACCCACACCTTAAGCAGGCACCAGTCACTCTCCAACACTCCCCCTTATGCCATTTCAAATAGTGTGGACATGCAGAAGATCTTTGGGGCTGGTCCTGAGCCCCATCCACAGAGCGCCCACGATGGTGTGGGTGACCTCTCCTAGGGGTAAAGCGTGGCTGGGCCCTGAGGTGACCACGACCTTGTGGTTGACCTGAACTCTGTGCAGGTGGACCCTTGAACCTCTTCCCAGATGCAGGAGCTGAACTAGACTGACCTGGGCCCCTCTTCTGCTGTCTTTCCCTTCTAGTCTGCTCACTGATTCTTACTTTTTCAACCTTTATTGCAGCTTCCACTAGCTTGGTAAAGTCTGTGATTCCCAAGGCAGTGATCATGATCTTTATGTTGTCATTTAGTCCCTCTTCAAATCTCTTGCACCTTTCAGCTTCATTAGGGACTATCTCCCTTCCGTAGCGGCTCAATCTAACGAATTCCTTTTCATACTCGGCCACTGACAGCTGCCTCTGCCTCAGGTTAATGAACTCTCTTCTTCTCTTTTCCAGGTATACACTACCCACATATTTCTTCCTAAATTCGGAGAGGAAGAAGTCCCAAGTTACTATTTCTGGCTGTACTTCACTGGACACAGTATCCCACCATTCATATGCATCGTCTTGCAGCAAAGATACAGCAGCTTCTAGATTTTGCTCTGGAGTGCAGTGGAGTTATTTTAGAACTCTGCCTGTTCTGTTCAACCAATTTTCGGCTGCAACAGAATCATCTTCTCTCTTGCCAAAGAAATCCACTGCTCCAAACTTTCTCAATTTTTCCAGGTGTGATTTTGGTTGTGGAGGTGGTGGTGGTGGTGGTATTACCCCAGCCATTTGTTTAAAGAATTCGGCCATTTGATGAAACATGGCCTGTGGAGGCTGAGCAGGCTCTGCTTGAGCTGGTGGAGCAGGTTCTCCCATACCCCCAGTCTCAGTTGCTGCAGGTGGAGCATGACTCTCCACTTCCTCCCCAACTGCTCTCTGTGATGTAGGGTCCATATCCTATTCATAATAAGAAAGACAAACAGATCTGCATTAGTGTCACCTCGACTGCTACAAATGCAATGCATGGTATGGACTCAATCTAGGCCCAGAAACGCCTAAACCGTGCTCTGATACCACTAAATGTGACACCCCTTACCCGTGTACAGAATATCTGAGTAAGCAATGTCACACGGTGTATCGGCACACTCTATTTTACCTTAATTAATTTTTATCATGGTTTTGAATATAACTTGTGAAATATAATATATTTGAGCCATTTATCGAAATTATAATTTATTTGAGGTTCCGAAGATTTTAAAGAAAATCCGGCAGAGTACCGGCTATACATGGAGAAAACAGTTCTTCGGAACCTGTGAAAAACACTTCCAATAATCATATTCAATCACCTCAAACTCCAATATCAAAATCTCAATATTTTTCAATCTCATTTCTCAGTCATGCATCTCATGTGATGATCATGTATAAATCACAGATAAACATTCACTTTTCCATTCACTAATCCAATTCTCATTATTTACATGAACATCAAAATACATTATATAAGTTCAATTACATATGAGAAAATAAAAATTTAGTTACAAAATACCAAAATGAAACCTAGTGTCCTACCAATGCACTGTGGAGGGTGAGGTGACACGGACACTATGCAGAGCTGCAGGATGGACTCACCCAGTCTGCGGTCTCTTTGGGCTCACGATCGGTATCTCGGAACCTACGCGTGGCAAAAGCAACGCGCTAAGCAATGATGCTTAGTGGTGCAATAATAAAATAAAAGAAAATAGCAGAAAATAAATATGTATTGAATGTATATGTCTTATTTGTTTTGTATTTGTTATATTCATTTATTTCTTTAACTTTGCCCATTTTCATTCATTTGGTTACCCAAGTAACCTATCTTTGACGATCGGATCGATAAGCGGTAACCGCCTTTGGGTATCAAGTACCTCGTAGTCACACCATCGGTCACATATGTATCTCTCGGTGTGCAATAGAGCACTAACAAGTCAAATAATATTAGGCACGAGGCCAAGTCTCAACACAATATCAAAATGGCTAAAAGCCATAAAATCCGAGAATGGCATAATGCCATGTGTAATCGCTAATGAACCCTATTGGCATGCCAAACTATCCAAACCAATCTTGTTAGGTATACTAGGGCATTTGATACTTTAAAATTCTTCAATTTGTGAATTTCAAGTTTTGGTGTCACTATTCACTTCATTAGTCAACAAAAATGTTGACTTTTGGATAGAAAATAGGTGTATTGGTTTTAACACTCCCAGCATACCACATTTTGCATTTAAAACTTGTTGGAATTAATCACCAAATCCATTTCCAAACATAGCACTAAGGGGCAGAATTTTCAGTTTTTGTACCATAAATTTACTGTTCCATTAGGGACTGTTACAGTGGAAATTTGAGGAAATGGAAAACATGAAAGTTGTTTCTTATTTTGTCTAGTTGAATTTCTTTTTTTGAATCACTCCATTTGGAGTTTTGTAACTCTAGATATGGTCCAAAAACCACAGCTGGCCGGATTGGAAAACTGCAGAATTTACCAAATCTACAGTACAATGAACAGTAATTGTGAGTGCCTTGTTGGATAGGTTCTGGTCATAATTTGGGGTATATTTCTTCATGCAAGTTGTTTGTTTATATCTTATCTTGTTGCTGTAAAAATTTCAGGTCAAATGGACCATTTTACAGTGAGTTATGGCCAAATGAACAGTTACTATTCATTTGGTCATTCTGCAGAATCTGCTTGCAGGGTATCCGGATTGGGGCTAACTTTTGGTCCACTTGCTTTGGTCTTTTAGGCATGGTTTCTTCAGCAAAATTGTGCCATTATATGTCTAGTTTCATGTCCAATTGGCCAAACACCAATTGAACCTACACAGCCAAAGATATGGTAGTCCAAACAGGTTGGACTCCCAGCCTCCCTGCTGTACTCACTAGGCAGCCCAACAATTCAGTTTGTATTACTCTAAATCTCTTCAAATTATGGTAAACTTACCTCAAATGGTCACTAATTGACCATTATAATGTTCACTTACCACTTCATAAGCCAAATCTAAATTTCACTCCCAAACCCTAGCTCAAATTCAAGGTTCACACCACAAACCTTAGTTAACTCTTTCATTCCCTATATATATATATATATATATATATATATATATATATATATATATATATATATATATATATATATATATATATATATATATATATATATATATATATAAACTTTAAACATAATCTCTAATTCATTCTAAGTCCATTAAAACAATCAAATTCATTCTTTCCTTAGGGCTGCCGAAATTCATGGTATACATACACATGAGTTTTAGTCCATTTAATTTACAATTTCATGCCAAATTGAAGTCCCTAACATGGAAATAAAGAAATATTTGCATAAGTAAGCACTAACCTCTTGTAGGGCAGAATTTTCCAAACTTAAACTTCACTTTCTTTCCTTTTCTAGGTTGCCAAACACTTTCCCAAGAGGTATGGACAAGCTTTAATGAAAGGTGTCTAGGGTTTAGTAGTAGAAATTCATGAGAAATGGAAGTAGTGAAAGAAAATTTTCATGGAGGGAGTGGAAGAGAGGGTCACGGCTTTGGAAGAAGAAGAAACCAGAAAATGGTTTCTTAATTTGTCATTTTTCCCTTTTTAAATAATTTTTGTTGTGTTGTTGAATGGTGATTAGTGGAGGGCATTTAAATGACATCATAGTGATGTCATAATTAAGGATTTAAGTCATTTTCTTTTTCTTTCTTTTCTATTCATTTTTAATTTAATTTTTAGCAATATTTATTCATATTTTAGATCATAATAATTATTTACTTAACTAGAAAAGTCGGCCAAAAATATCCCTGAAGGCGAAATGACCAAAATGCCCTCCGTTTGGCTTAACGGGTCAAAAATGTCTGTACCGATTGAAAAATTTTTCTAAATATTTTCTTGGCATTCTAATGCCATAGGAACCTCAATGACCCTTCTCTGGAGTCCCAAAAATTATTTTATGAATTTTTACCCGGGTCTAGGGCTCCTAGTTGCGAGAATCGCAACCTCCCTCTGGGTTACCCATCGCTTGGGCACCGGGTCATTTAACTTGGTTGTATTTTATTTCTAAAATTTTTTCTAAATTTTTCTTATTAATATTTGAGTTAATTATGGTTCCTCACTTTAGTTTAAATATTTTTCCGAACGTTCTAGCTGTCCGGACCGACACTGGTCACCGAAACAGTAGAATGTACGGAGTTTCTACCGGGAGGGTGTTATAACTCTTCCCCTCTAATTTAAATTTCGTCCTCGAAATTTACCTGATGCAAACAGTTGAGGGAACTGTTGCCTCATCGTTTCTTCACTTTCCCAAGTTGCCTCCTCGGTGTTGTGGTGCCTCCAAAGCACTTTCACCAGTGGAATCTGCTTATTCCTCAATTCTTTTACTTCCCGAGCTAGGATCCGTAGAGTTTCTTCTTCATATGTCAAATCTGGTTGTATTTCAATTTCTTCCCTGGAGATGACATGTGAAAGATCTGAGCGGTATCTTCTGAGCATGGACACGTGGAACACATTGTGAATCTTGTCCAGCTCTGGTGGTAAAGCTAGCCTATAGGCCACTGGACCCACATGTTCAATGACTTCATATGGGCCAATGAACCTAGGGCTTAATTTACCTTTTCTTCCAAACCTCAATACCTTCTTCCACGGTGACACCTTGAGGAACACTTTGTCACCAACCGCATATTCTATTTCTTTTCTCTTCAGGTCGGCATAAGATTTACATGCATGCGAGGCAACCTTCAGATTAGCTATGATTAGTTTCACTTTCTCTTCAGTCTGTTTCACCAAGTCTGGGCCTACCAGTTTGTCTTCACCCAATTCAGTCCAGCACACTGGAGTTCTACATTTCCTCCCATACAGTGCTTCATACGGGGCCATTTGGATACTAGCTTGGTAGCTATTGTTGTATGCAAATTCTGCCAGTGGGAGGTATCTATCCCAACTTCCCTCAAATTCAATGACACAACTCCTCAGCATATCCTCAAGGACCTGACATATATTTCATGTTATTATTATCATTTCAGTTCAATATGTGTATTTGTTTAATTAGTTTCAATTGTTTACCTGGATTACTCTTTTGGATTTCCCATCCGTCTGAGGATGGAATGCTGTGCTGAAGTGGAGTTGTGTACCCAAGGACTCATGCAACTTCTTTCAAAATCTCGATGTAAACCTTGGGTCTCGATCAAATATGATGGAAAGTGGAATTCCATGCAATCTAACTATCTCACTGATGTACAATTCTGCTAACTTCTCCAGTGAGTAGTCAGTCCTAACTGGCAGAAAGTGTGCTGACTTTGTCAATCTATCAACTATCACCCATACTGCCTCATGTTTCTTCTGGGTGAGAGGTAGACCACTTACAAAATCCATGGTGACCAGATCCCATTTCCATTCAGGTATGAGTATAGGCTGTAGCAAACCTGATGGAACTTGATGTTCTGCCTTGACTTGCTGACATGTCAAACATTTAGTCACATAGTCAGCTATATCTTTCTTCATACCAGGCCACCAATACTGAAACTTCAGATCATGATACATCTTTGTACTTCCTGGGTGCATAGCATATACACTGGTGTGTGCCTCTTTTAGAATACTGGCCATTAATTCCCCATCATTTGGTACACACAGTCTTCCTTTGTAATACAGACACCCATCTGCTTTCACCCCATTGTCAGTTGCTTTTCCTTCTGAGATTTTGCTCATAATAGCCATTAGCTTCTCATCTACCTTCTGCTCATTTAAAATCTGCTGTAGCAGGTTTGGCCTCACTTGCAACTCAGCCAAAATAGCTCCATCTCGAACCAAAGATAGACAGGCATTCAATGATCTCAAGGCTGTCATGGATTTTCTGCTCAAAGCATCAGCAACAACATTTGCCTTCCCAGGATGATAGTCAATCACACAATCATAGTCCTTCAGGAACTCAATCCATCGCCTCTGTCTAAGGTTGGGCTCCTTCTGAGTTGGCAAATATTTTAGATTCTTGTGGTATGTGTAAATGTAGCACTTTTCACCATACAAGTAATGCCTCCATATCTTCAGTGCAAAGATAATTGCTGCAAGCTCTAGATCATGGGTAGGGTAATTCTGTTCATGTGGCCTTAGCTGTCTGGAAGCATAAGCGACCACCTTTCCCTCTTGCATCAATACACACCCTAACCCATTATGAGAGGCATCACCGTAGACCACAAAGTCCTTTCCTGACACTGGCTGTGTTAACACTTGTGACACCCTTTACCCGTCTACAGTATATCCGAGTAAGATATGTCACACGGTGTACCGGAACACTCTATTTTATCTTAATTAATTTTTATAATAGTTTTGAATATAACTTGTGAAATATAATTCATTTAAGTCATTTGTTGACATTATAATTTATTTGAGGTTCTGAAAATTTTATAAAAAAAAAAAATCCGGCAGAGTACCGGCTAAAAATGGAGAAAACAGTTCTTCGGAACCTGTGAAAAATACTTCCAATAATCATATTCAATTATTCTCAAACTCCAATATCAAAATCTCAATATATTTTTCAATAACATTTCCATTTCTCAATCATTCATCTCATGTAATAATCATGTAAAAGTCATAAACAAATATTCACTTTTCCATTGACAAACACAATTCTCATTATTTACATGAACATCAAAATACATTACATAAGCTCAATTACATATGAGAAAAGACAAGTTAGTTACAAAATACCAAAATAAAACCTAGTGTCCTACCAATGCACTGTGGATGGTGAGGTGACACGGACACTATGCAGAGCTGCAGGATGGACTCACCCAGTCTGCGGTCTACTGGGCTCACGATCAGTATCTCCAGAACCTACGCGTGGCAAAAGCAATGCGCTAAGCAATAATGCTTAGTGGTGCAATGATAAAATAACAGGAAATAGCAGAAAATAAATATGTATTGAATGTATATGTCTTATTTGTTTGTGTTTGTTATATTCATTTATTTCGTTAACTTTGTCCACTTTCAATCTTTCAGTTGCCCAAGTAACCTATCTTTGGGCGATCGGATGGATAAACGCAAACCGCATTGGGTATCAAGTACCTCGGGCGTCACACCATCGGTCACATATGTATCTCCGGTGTGCATGAGCGGCTAATAAGCTGTAAATAATATTAGGCACGAGGCCAAGTCTCAACACAATATCAAAATGGCTAAAAGCCATAAAATCACAAAATGGCATAATGCCATGTGCAGTACTGCTAACTGAACCTTATTGGCATGCCAAACTTTCCAAACCAATCATGTTAGGTATACTAGGGCATTTGATACTTTAAAATTCTTCAATTTGTGAATTTCAAGATTTGGTGTCACTATTCACTTCATTAGCCAACAAAAATATTGACTTTTAGATAAAAAATAGGTGTATTGGTTTTAACACTCCCAATGTACCACATTTTGCATTTAAAACTTGTTGGAATTAATCACAAAATCCATTTCCAAGCTTAGCACTAAGGGGCAGAATTTTCAGTTTTTGTACCATAAGTTTACTGTTCCATTAGGGACTGTTACATTAGAAATTTGAGGAAATGGTAAACATGAAAGTTGTTCTTTATTTTGTCTAGTTGAATTTCTTTTTTTGAATCACTCCATTTGGAGTTTTGTAGCTCCATATATGGTCCAAAAACCACAGCTGGCCGGATTTCCAATATGCAGAATTTACCAAATCTATAATACAATGAACAGTGACTGCTACTGCCTTGTTGAATAGGTTCTGCTCATAATTTGGGATAGGTTTCTTCACAAAAGTTGTTTGTCTATATCTCATCTTGTTGCTGTAAAAATTTCAGGTGAAATGGACCATTCTACAGTGAGTTATGGCAAAATGAACAGTTACTGTTCATTTGGTTATTCTGCAGAATTTGCTTGCAGGGTATCCGGATTGGCGCCAACTTTTGGTCCACTTGCTTTGGTCTTTTGGGCATGGTTTCTTCAGAAAAATTGTGCCATTATATGTCTACTTTCATGTCCAATTGGCCATGTCCAATTGGCCAAACACCAATTGAACCTACACAGCCAAAGATATGGCAGTCCAAACAGGCTGGACTCACAGCCTTCCCTGCTGCCCTCACTAGGCAGCATACCAATTCAGTTTGTAATACTCTAATTCACTTCAAATTATGGTCAACTTACCTCAAATGGTCACTAATTGACCATTAGAATGTTCACTCACCATTTCATAAGCAAAGTCCAAGTTTCACTCCCAAAACCCTAACCCTAATTGACCAAGCCTCCAATTCATGCATCCCACTCCTAATTTGCTATACTAATCATATAATTTATAAGAGGGGCAGCAATATGTCACTTTAAACCAAAGATTTCTCCTAACCCTAACTCATGTCAAGGCTGCCAAAACTTCATGGAATATAACCATGCTTCATTAATTCAATTTTTGTCAAATTTTTAACTTAACTTAGCTCAAATTCATGATTAGAAAGATGTAAAAGCAAAGGTTATGGCACTAACCTCTTTGGTGATTTTCTAAGCTTGTTCAAACCTCACTTTCTTCCACTTTCTTTTGTTTTCTTGGCTGTCAAACACTTCTCCTTGATGTGGGTATAATTTTTTGTGAAGGGAGGATAAGGTTTTGAGGTGAATTGAAGTGGGAAATGAAGTTTCAGGGAGCTTTAATGGTGGTTTGGGTGGAAGGGAAAATGGGTTACGGGAAATGGAAGAGAATTGCAGAAATTGTGTTTATTTTTTTAGTTCATTTTAGTTATATTTATCTCATTTTAATTGGCTTGTCAATTTCTAATTGGTGGGAAGCTTTTTAATGATGTCATCCTATGTCATAAATCTAATTTGATTCCATTTTTTTTTTCTTTTCTTTTCTACTAACTTTAAATTAAATTTTCATCAACATTAATTCATATTTTATGTCATAATAATTATTTACTCAACTGGACAAGTCGGCCAAAAATCACCTCTGAAGGCGAAATGACCAAAATGCCCTCCGTTTGGCTTAACGGGTCAAAATTGTCTGTACCGATTGAAAAATTTTTCTAAATATTTTCTTGGAATTCTAATGCCATAGGAACCTCAATGACCCTTCTCTGGAGTCCCAAAAATTATTTTATGAATTTTTACCCGGGTCTAGGGCTCCTAGTTGCGAGAATCGCAACTTCCCTCTGGGTTACCCATCGCTTGGGCACCGGCTCATTTAACTTGGTTGTATTTTATTTCTAAAATTTTTTTCTAAATTTTTCTTATTAATATTTGAGTTAATTATGGTTCCTCACTTTAGTTTAAATATTTTTCAGAACGTTCTAGCTGTCCGTTCTTCATACCAGGCCACCAATACTGTAACAGGTAATGCCTCCATATCTTCAGTGCGAAGATAATTGCTGCAAGCTCTAGATCATGGGTAGGGTAGTTCTGTTCATGTGGCCTTAACTGCCTGGAAGCATAGGCAATCACTTTCCCCTCTTGCATCAATACACACCCTAGCCCATTATGTGAGGCATCATTGAAGACCACAAAGTCCTTTCCTAACACTGGCTGTGTTAACACTGGTGCCTCCGTCAATATAGCCTTTAACTTCTCAAAACTGGTCTGACATTTATCATTCCAGTCAAATCTAACATTCTTGTGTAACAACTTGGTCATTGGAGCAGCTATTAAGGAAAATCCCTTCACAAATCTCCTGTAATACCCAGCTATCCCCAAGAAACTTCTGACCTCAGTTGTATTCCTGGGAGGCTTCCATTCCATCACTGCTTCTATTTTCTTGGGATCCACCCTAATCCCATCAGCTGACACTATGTGTCCAAGAAATGCAATCTCATTCAACCAAAAGTCACACTTGGACAACTTAGCATACAACTTCTTTTCTCTCAGGGTTTGCAGAACAATCCTCAAATGCTCATCATGTTCTTCCCTGGTCTTGGAATACACCAAAATATCTTCAATAAAGACCACTACGAACCGATCTAAGTGTGGATGGAAGATACGGTTCATTAGGTCCATGAATGCCGCTGGTGCATTAGTTAGGCCAAAGGGCATCACAAGAAACTCATAATGCCCATATCGGGTCCTGAATGCAGTCTTTGGCACATCTGCATCCTTCACCCTCAACTAATGATACCCTGATCTGAGATCAATTTTGGAAAACACTCCTGCTCCCTTCAATTGATCAAACAAATCATCAATTCTAGGCAACGGATATTTGTTCGTCACAGTCACTTTATTCAACTGCCGGTAATCGATGCATAGCCTCAAAGTCCCATCCATTTTCTTTACAAACAGCACTGGAGCTCCCCATGGTGACACACTGGGGCGTATGAACCCCTTATCAAGCAACTCTAGCAACTGAATTTTCAACTGCCTCAATTCAGTGGGTGCCATCCTATAAGGAGCAATAGAAATGGGTGTTGTACCCGGCAGTGTCTCAATAGCAAATTCGACTTCCCTTTCTGGTGGCAAACTAGGCAATTTTTCAGGAAATACATCTGGGAAGTCTCTTACTGTGGGTATGTCACACAGATCTGGCTTAGCCTGCCTAGTATCCACCACATGTGCTAGGTAGGCTTCACAGCCTTTTCTCATCATTCTTCTTGCAACCGTGGCTGAGATGACATTGGATAAGAAATCTGTCCTTTCACCCACAACAGTGATCTCATTACCCTTATAAGTTTTCAGAGAAATTCTCTTCAATTTGCAATCAACTATTGTCTGATGACGTGACAACCAATCCATTCCCAAAATCACGTCAAACTCGTGGAAGGGCAAGTCAATCAGGTTTGCCAAGAATTCATACCCCTGAATCCTTAACGGGCAACCCTTGTACACTTTGTTCACTACCACACTGTGGCCCAATGGATTAGTGACCAGAATGTCTTGGTCACTCTCCCCTACTAGTATCCCCCTTTCTACGGGTAAGTTGATGCAGATGTATGAATGAGTGGATCCTGGATCCACTAATGCATGCACAGATGTATTGTAGAGGGAGAACGTACCCCTGATGACGTCCGGGGCATCTTGCTCCTCCTGAGCTCTAATGGCATAGGCTCTGGCAGGTGGTCTGTTATCTGGCCTCTCTGCTGGCTCAGATGCAGGCCTCTGTGATGGTCCCACTGCGTCAGATTTGCCAGATTTCCTACCCCTTTGTGGTGCAGGAGCAGGTCTGTCTGCTTGTGTTGGAGCAGCTGTAGTAGTTCTGCGTGGACAGTTCTTCAACTGATGCTCTGTTGACCCACACCTTAAGCAGGCACCAGTCACTCTCCAACACTCCCCCTTATGCCATTTCAAACAGTGTGGACATGCAGAAGATGCTGGGGCTGGTCCCCTGAACCCCATCCACGAGAGGCGCGATAGTGTGGGTGACCTCTCCTAGGGGTAAGCGTGGCCTGGGCCCTGAGACCACGACCTTGTGGTTGACTGAACTGCATGCGGTGGACCCTTGAACCTCTTCCCAGATGCAGGAGCTGAACTAGACTGACCTGGGCCCCTCTTCTGCTGTCTTTCCCTTCTAGTCTGCTCACTGATTCTTACTTTTTCAACCTTTATTGCAGCTTCCACTAGCTTGGTAAAGTCTGTGATTCCCAAGGCAGTGATCATGATCTTTATGTTGTCATTTAGTCCCTCTTCAAATCTCTTGCACCTTTCAGCTTCATTAGGGACTATCTCCCTTCCATAGCGGCTCAATCTAACGAATTCCTTCTCATACTCGGCCACTGACAGCTGCCTCTGCCTCAGGTTAATGAACTCTCTTCTTCTCTCTTCTAGGTATACACTACCCACATATTTCTTCTTAAATTTAGAGAGGAAGAAGTCCCAAGTTACTATTTTTGGCTGTACTTCACTAGACACAGTACCCCACCATTCATATGCATCGTCTTGCAGCAAAGATACAGCAGCTTCTAGATTTTGCTCTGGAGTGCAGTGGAGTTGTTTTAGAACTCTGCTCTGCATTCAACCAATTTTCTACGCAATGTAATCATCTTCTCTCTTGCCAAAGAAATCCGCTGCTCCAAACTTTCTCAATTTTTCCAGATGTGATTTTGGTTGTGGAGGTGGTGGTGGTGGTGGTATTACCCCACCATTTGTTTAAAGAATTCGGCCATTTAATGCAACATGGCCTGTGGAGGCTGAGCAGGCTCTGCTTGAGCTGGCGGAGCAGGTTCTCCCATACCCCCAGTCTCAGTTGCTGTAGGTGGAGCATGACTCTCCACTTCCTCCTCAACTGCTCTCTGGGATGTAGGGTCCATATCCTATTCAAAATAAGAAAGACAAACAGATCTGCATTAATGTCACCTCGACTCCTACAAATGCAATGCATGGTATGGACTCAATCTAGGCCCAGAAACGCCTAAACCGTGCTCTGATACCACTAAATGTGACACCCCTTACCCGTGTACAGAATATCCGAGTAAGCAATGTCACACGGTGTATCGGCACACTCTATTTTACCTTAATTAATTTTTATCATGGTTTTGAATATAACTTGTGAAATATAATATATTTGAGCCATTTATCGAAATTATAATTTATTTGAGGTTCCGAAGATTTTAAAGAAAATCCGGCAGAGTACCGACTATACATGGAGAAAACAGTTCTTCGGAACCTGTGAAAAACACTTCCAATAATCATATTCAATCACCTCAAACTCCAATATCAAAATCTCACTATTTCTCAGTCATGCATCTCATGTGATGATCATGTATAAATCACAGATAAACATTCACTTTTCCATTCACAAACCCAATTCTCATTATTTACATGAACATCAAAATACATTACATAAGTTCAATTACATATGAGAAAATAAAAATTTAGTTACAAAATACCAAAATGAAACCTAGTGTCCTACCAATGCACTGTGGAGGGTGAGGTGACACGGACACTATGCAGAGCTGCAGGATGGACTCACCCAGTCTGCGGTCTACTGGGCTCACGATCAGGATCTCCAGAACCTACGCGTGGCAAAAGCAACGCGCTAAGCAATGATGCTTAGTGGTGCAATAATAAAATAAAAGAAAATAGCAGAAAATAAATATGTATTGAATGTATATGTCTTATTTGTTTTGTATTTGTTATATTCATTTATTTCTTTAAATTTGTCCATTTTCATTCATTTGGTTGCCCAAGTAACCTATACTGGACGACTGGACTGGATAAGCGGGTAAACTGGCACTGGGTATCAAGTACCTCGGGCCGTCACACCATCGGTTACATATGTATCTCCCGGTGTACAGCGACTAACAAGCTGTAAATAATATTAGGCACGAGGCCAAGTCTCAACACAATATCAAAATGGCTAAAAGCCATAAAATCACAGAATGGCATAATGCCATGTGCAGTACTGCTAACTGAACCCTATTGGCATGCCAAACTATCCAAACCAATCTTGTTAGGTATACTAGGGCATTTGATACTTTAAAATTCTTCAATTTGTGAATTTCAAGTTTTGGTGTCACTATTCACTTCATTAGTCAACAAAAATGTTGACTTTTGGATAGAAAATAGGTGTATTGGTTTTAACACTCCCAGTATATCACATTTTGTATTTAAAACTTGTTGGAATTAATCACCAAATCCATTTCCAAACTTAGCACTAAGGGGCAGAATTTTCAGTTTTTGTACCATAAATTTACTGTTCCATTAGGGACTGTTACAGTGGAAATTTGAGGAAATGGTAAACATGAAAGTTGTTCCTTATTTTGTCTAGTTGAATTTCTTTTTTTGAATCACTCCATTTGGAGTTTTGTAGCTCTAGATATGGTCCAAAAACCACAGCTGGCCGGATTGGAAAACTGCAGAATTTACCAAATCTACAGTACAATGAACAGTGATTGTGAGTGCCTTGTTGGATAGGTTCTGGTCATAATTTGGGATAGGTTTCTTCATGAAAGTTGTTTGTTTATATCTTATCTTGTTGCTGTAAAAATTTCAGGTCAAATGGACCATTTTACAGTGAGTTATGGCCAAATGAACAGTTACTATTCATTTGGTCATTCTGCAGAATCTGCTTGCAGGGTATCCGGATTGGGGCCAACTTTTGGTCCACTTGCTTTGGTCTTTTGGGCATGGTTTCTTCAGAAAAATTGTGCCATTATATGTCTAGTTTCATGTTCAATTGGCCAAACACCAATTGAACCTACACAGCCAAAGATATGGCAGTCCAAACAGGCTGGATACCCAGCCTCCCTGCTGCACTCACTAGGCAGCCCACCAATTCAGTTTGTATTACTCTAAATCTCTTCAAATTATGGTCAACTTACCTCAAATAGTCACTAATTTACCATTATAATGTTCACTTACCACTTCATAAGCCCAATCTAAATTTCACTCCCAAACCGTAGCTCAAATTCAAGGTTCACACCACACACCTTAGTTAACTCTTTCATTCCTTATATATATATATATATATATATATATATATATATATATGCACTTGAAATATAATCTCACTCTTTCATTCCTTATATATATATATATATATATGCACTTTAAATATAATCTCTAATTCATTCTAAGTCTATTAAAACAATCAAATTCATTCTTTCCTTAGGGCTGCCGAAATTCATGGTATACATACACATGAGTTTTAGTCCATTTAATTTATAATTTCATACCAAATTCAAGTCCCTAACATGGAAATAAAGAAATATTTGCATAAGTGAGCACTAACCTCTTGTAGGGCAGAATTTTCCAAACTTAAACTTCACTTTCTTTCCTTTTCTAGGATGCCAAACACTTTCCCAAGAGGTATGGACAGGCTTTAATGAAAGGTGTCTAGGGTTTAGTAGTAGAAATTCATGAGAAATGGAAGTAGTGAAAGAAAATTTTCATGGAGGGAGGGGAAGAGAGGGTCACGGCTTTGGAAGAAGAAGAAACCAGAAAATGGTTTCTTAATTTGTCATTTTTCCCTTTTTAAATAATTTTTGTTGTGTTGTTGAATGGTGATTAGTGGAGGGCATTTAAATGACATCATAGTTATGTCATAATTAAGGATTTAAGTCATTTTCTTTTTCTTTCTTTTCTATTCATTTTTAATTTAATTTTTAGCAATATTTATTCATATTTTAGATCATAATAATTATTTACTTAATTGGACAAGTCGGCCAAAAATCGCCTCTGAAGGCGAAATGACCAAAATGCCCTCCGTTTGGCTTAACGGGTCAAAATTGTCTGTACCGATTGAAAAATTTTTCTAAATTTTTTCTTGGAATTCTAATGCCATAGGAACCTCAATGACCCTTCTCTGGAGTCCCAAAAATTAGTTTCACTTTCTCTTCAGTCTGTTTCACCAAGTCTGGGCCTACCAGTTTGTCTTCGCCCAATTCAGTCTAGCACACTGGAGTTCTACATTTCCTCCCATACAGTGCTTCATACGGGGCCATTTGGATACTAGCTTGGTAGCTATTGTTGTATGCAAATTCGCGATGGGAGGTATCTATCCCAACTTCCCTCAAACTCAATGACACAACTCCTCAGCATATCCTCAAGGACCTGACATATATTTCATGTTATTATTATCATTTCAGTTCAATATGTGTATTTGTTTAATTAGTTTCAATTGTTTACCTGGATTACTCTTTCGGATTGCCCATCCGTCTGAGGATGGAATGCTGTGCTGAAGTGGAGTTGTGTACCCAAGGACTCATGCAACTTCTTCCAAAATCTCGATGTAAACCTTGGGTCTCGATCAGATATGATGGAAAGTGGAATTCCATACAGTCTAACTATCTCACTGATATACAATTCTGCTAACTTCTCCAGTGAGTAGTCGGTCTAATCGGTAGAAAGTGTCGACTTTGTCAATCTATCAACTATCACCCATACTGCATCATGTTTCTTCTGGGTGAGAGGTAGACCACTTACAAAATCCATGGTGACCCGATCCCATTTCCATTCAGTTATGCGTATAGGCTGTAGCAAACCTGATGGAACTTGATGTTCTGCCTTGACTTGCTGACATGTCAAACATTTAGTCACATAGTCAGCTATGTCCTTCTTCATACCAGGCCACCAATACTGAAACTTCAGATCATGATACATCTTTGTACTTCCTGGGTGCATAGCATATACACTGGTATGTGCCTCTTTTAGAATACTGCCTTCAATTTCCCATCATCTGGTACACCCAGTCTTCCTTTGTAATACACACACCCATCTGCTTTCACCTCATAGTCAGTTGCTTTTGCCTCTGAGATTTTGCTCATAATAGCCATTAGCTTCTCATCTACCTTTTGCCCATCTAAAATCTGCTGTAACAGGTTTGGCCTCACTTGCAACTCAGCCAAAATAGCTCCATGTCGAACCAAAGACAGACGAGCATTCAATGATCTCAAAGCTGTCATGGATTTTCTGCTCAAAGCATTAGCAACTACATTTGCCTTCCCAGGATGGTAGTCAATTACACAATCATAGTCCTTCAGGAACTCAATCCATCGCCTCTGTCTAAGGTTGAGCTCCTTCTGAGTTGGCAAATATTTCAGACTTTTGTGGTCTGTGTAAATGTAGCACTTTTCACCATACAAGTAATGCCTCCATATCTTCAGTGCGAAGATAATTGCTGCAAGCTCTAGATCATGGGTAGGGCAGTTCTGGTCATGTGGCCTTAACTGCCTGGAAGCATAAGCGATCACCTTTCCCTCTTGCATCAATACACACCTTAGCCCATTATGTGAGGCATCACTGTAGACCACAAAGTCCTTTCCTGACACTGGCTGTGCTAACACTGGTGACACCCCTTACCCGTCTATAGTATATCCGAGTAAGATATGTCACACGGTGTACCGGAACACTCTATTTTATCTTAATTAATTTTTATCATAGTTTTGAATATAACTTGTGAAATATAATTCATTTAAGTCATTTATTGACATTATAATTTATTTGAGGTTCCGAAAATTTTATAAAAAAAAAAAATCCGGCAGAGTACCGGCTAAAAATGGAGAAAACAGTTCTTCGGAACCTGTGAAAAACACTTCCAATAATCATATTCAATTATTCTCAAACTCCAATATCAAAATCTCAATATATTTTTCAACAACATTTCCATTTCTCAATCATTCATCTCATGTAATAATCATGTAAAAGTCATAAATAAATATTCACTTTTCCATTGACAAACACAATTCTCATTATTTACATGAACATCAAAATACATTACATAAGTTCAATTACATATGAGAAAATACAAGTTAGTTACAAAATACCAAAATGAAACCTAGTGTCCTACCAATGCACTGTGGATGGTGAGGTGACACAGACACTATGCAGAGCTGCAGGATGGACTCACCCAGTCTGCGGTCTACTGGGCTCACGATCAGTATCTCCAGAACCTACGCGTGGCAAAAGCAACGCGCTAAGCAATAATGCTTAGTGGTGCAATGATAAAATAACAGGAAATAGCAGAAAATAAATATGTATTGAATGTATATGTCTTATTTGTTTGTGTTTGTTATATTCATTTATTTCGTTAACTTTGTCCACTTTCATTCTTTTAGTTGCCCAAGTAACCTATACTGGACGACTGGACTGGATAAACGGGTAAACTGGCACTGGGTATCAAGTACCTCGGGCCGTCACACCATCGGTCACATATGTATCTCCCGGTGTGCAACAGAACAGCTAACAAGCTGTAAATAATATTAGGCACGAGGCCAAGTCTCAACACAATATCAAAATGGCTAAAAGCCATAAAATCATAGAATGGCATAATGGCATGTGCAGTACTGCTAACTGAACCATATTGGCATGCCAAACTATCCAAACCAATCTTGTTAGGTATACTAGGGCATTTGATACTTTAAAATTCTTCAATTTGTGAATTTCAAGATTTGGTGTCACTATTCACTTCATTAGTCAACAAAAATGTTGACTTTTGGATAAAAAATAGGTGTATTGGTTTTAACACTCCCAATGTACCACATTTTGCATTTAAAACTTGTTGGAATTAATCACCAAATCCATTTCCAAGCTTAGCACTAAGGGGCAGAATTTTCAGTTTTTGTACCATAAGTTTACTATTCCATTAGGGACTGTTACATTGGAAATTTGAGGAAATGGTAAACATGAAAGTTGTTCCTTATTTTGTCTAGTTGAATTTCTTTTTTTGAATCACTCAATTTGGAGTTTTGTAGCTCCAGATATGGTCCAAAAACCACAGCTGGCCGGATTTCCAATCTGCAGAATTTACCAAATCTACAGTACAATGAACAGTGACTGCCACTGCCTTGTTGAATAGGTTCTGCTCATAATTTGGGGTAGGTTTCTTCATGAAAGTTTTTTGTCTATATCTCATCTTGTTGCTGAAAAATTTCAGGTGAAATGGACCATTCTACAGTGAGTTATGGACAAATGAACAGTTACTGTTCATTTGGTCATTTTGCAGAATTTGCTTGCAGGGTATCTGGATTGGCGCCAACTTTTGGTCCACTTGCTTTGGTCTTTTGGGCATGGTTTCTTCAGAAAAATTGTGCCATTATATGTCTAGTTTCATGTCCAATTGGCCAAACACCAATTGAACCTACACAGCCAAAGATATGGCAGTCCAAACAGGCTGGACTCACAGCCTCCCCTGCTGCCCTCACTAGGCAGCATACCAATTCAGTTTGTAATACTCTAATTCACTTCAAATTATGGTCAACTTACCTCAAATGGTCACTAATTGACCATTAGAATGTTCACTCACCATTTCATAAGCAAAGTCCAAGTTTCACTCCCAAAACCCTAACCCTAATTGACCAAGCCTCCAATTCATGCATCCCACTCCTAATTTGCTATACTAATCATATAATTTATAAGAGGGGCAGCAATATGTCACTTTAAACCAAAGATTTCTCCTAACCCTAACTCATGTCAAGGCTGCCAAAACTTCATGGAATATAACCATGCTTCATTAATTCAATTTTTATCAAATTTTTAACTTAACTTAGCTCAAATTCATAATTAGAAAGATGTAAAAGCAAAGGTTATGGCACTAACCTCTTTGGTGATTTTCTAAGCTTGTTCACACCTCACTTTCTTCCACTTTCTTGTGTTTTCTTGGCTGCCAAACACTTCTCCTTGATGTGGGTATAATTTTTTGTGAAGGGAGGATAAGGTTTTGAGGTGAATTGAAGTGGGAAATGAAGCTTAAGGGAGCTTTAATGGTGGTTTGGGTGGAAGGGAAAATGGGTTACGGGAAATGGAAGAGAATTGCAGAAATTGTGTTTATTTTTTTACTTCATTTTAGTTATATTTATCTCATTTTAATTGGCTTGTCAATTTCTAATTGGTGGGAAGCTTTTTAATGATGTCATCCTATGTTATAAATCTAATTTAATTCCATTTTCTTTTTCTTTTCTTTTCTACTAACTTTAAATTAATTTTTCATCAACATTAATTCATATTTTATGTCATAATAATTATTTACTCAACTGGACAAGTCGGCCAAAAATCGCCTCTGAAGGCGAAATGACCAAAATGCCCTCCGTTTGGCTTAACGGGTCAAAATTGTCTGTACCGATTGAAAAATTTTTCTAGATATTTTCTTGGCATTCTAATGCCATAGGAACCTCAATGACCCTTCTCTGGAGTCCCAAAAATTATTTTATGAATTTTTCCCCGGGTCTAGGGCTCCGAGTTGCGAGAACCGCAACTTCTCTCTGGGTTACCCATCGCTTGGGCACCGGCTCATTTAACTTGGTTGTATTTTATTTCTATAATTTTTACTAAATTTTTCTTATTAATATTTGAGTTAATTATGGTTCCTGACTTTAGTTTAAATATTTTTTCGGACGTTCTAGCTGTCCGGACCGACACCGGTCACCGGAATAGTAGAATGTACGGAGTTGCTACCGGGAGGGTGTTACAACACTGGTGCCTCTGTCAACATAGCCTTCAACTTCTCAAAACCGGTCTGACACTTGTCATTCCAGTCAAATATGACATTCTTGTGTAACAACTTGGTCATTGGAGCAGCTATTAAGGAAAATCCCTTCACAAATCTCCTGTAATACCCAGCTAGCCCCAAGAAACTTCTGACCTTAGTTGTATTCCTGGGAGGCTTCCATTCCATCACTGCTTCTATTTTCTTGGGATCCACCCTAATCCCATCAGCTGACACTATGTGTCCAAGAAATGCAATCTCATTCAACTAAAAGTCACACTTGGACAACTTAGCATACAGCTTCTTTTCTCTCAGGGTTTGCAGAACAATTCTCCAATGCTCATCATGTTCTTCCCTGGTCTTGGAATACACCAAAATATCATCAACAAAGACCACTACGAACCGATCTAAGTGTGGATGGAAGATACGGTTCATGAGGTCCATGAATGCCGCTGGTGCATTAGTTAGGCCAAAGGGCATCACTAGAAACTTATAATGCCTATATCGGGTCCTGAATGCAGTCTTTGGCACATCTGCATCCTTCACCCTCAACTGATGATACCCTGATCTGAGATCAATCTTAGAAAATACTCCTGCTCCCTTCAACTGATCAAACAGATCATCAATTCTAGTCAACAGATATTTGTTCTTCATAGTCACTTTATTCAACTGCCGGTAATCATTGCATAGCCTCAAAGTCCCATCCTTTTTCTTTACAAACAGCACTGGAGCTCCCCATGGTGACACACTGGGGCGTATGAACCCCTTATCAAGCAACCCTTGCAACTGAATTTTCAACTCCCTCAATTCAGTGGGTGCCATCCTATAAGGAGCAATAGAAATGGGTGCTGTACCCAGCAGTGTCTCAATAGCAAATTCGACTTCCCTTTCTGGTGGCAAACCAGGCAATTCTTCAGGAAATACATCTGGGAAGTCTCTTACTGTGGGTATGTCACACAGATCTGGCTTAGCCTGCCTAGTATCCACCACATGTGCTAGGTAGGCTTCACAGCCTTTTCTCATCATTCTTCTTGCAACTATGGCTGAGATGACATTGGACAATAAATCTATCCTTTCACCCACAACAGCGATCTCATTACCCTCAGAAGTTTTCAGAGAAATTCTCTTCAATTTGCAATCAACTATTGCCTGATGACGTGACAACCAATCCATTCCCAAAATCACGTCAAACTCGTGGAAGGGCAAGTCAATCAGGTCTGCCAAGAATTCATACCCCTGAATCTTTAACGGGCAACCCTTGTATACTTTGTTCACTACCACACTGTGGCCTAATGGATTAGTGACCAGAATATCTTGGTCACTCTCCCCTACTAGTAACCCCCTTTCTACGGGTAAGTTGATGTAGATGTATGAATGAGTGGATCCTGGATCCACTAATGCATGCACAGATGTATTGTAGAGGGGGAACGTACCCCTGATGACGTCCTGGGCATCTTGCTCCTCCTTAGCTCTAATGGCATAGGCTCTGGCAGGTGGTCTGTTATCTGGCCTCTCTGCTGGCTCAGATGCAGGCCTCTGTGATGGTCCCACTGCGTCAGATTTGCCAGATTTCCTACCCCTTTGTGGTGCAGGAGCAGGTCTGTCTGTTTGTGTTGGAGCAGCTGTAGTAGTTCTGCATGGACAGTTCTTCAACTGATGCTCTGTTGACCCACACCTTAGCGAGCACAGTCACTCTCCAACACTCCCCCTTATGCCATTTCAAGCGGTGTGGACATGCGTAAGATCTTTGGGCTGGTCCTGAACCCCATCCACGGAGTCGCCCGATGGTGTGGATCGACCTCTCTTAGGGGTAAAGCGTGGCTGGGCCTCTGAGGTGACCACGACCTTGTGGTTGACTGAACTGCTGCAGGTGGACCCTTGAACCTCTTCCCAGATGCAGGAGCTGAACTAGACTGACCTGGGCCCCTCTTCTGCTGTCTTTCCCTTCTAGTCTGCTCATTGATTCTTACTTTTTCAACCTTTATTGCAGCTTCCACTAGCTTGGTAAAGTCTGTGATTCCCAAGGCAGTGATCATGATCTTTATGTTGTCATTTAGTCCCTCTTCAAATCTCTTGCACCTTTCAGCTTCATTAGGGACTATCTCCCTTCCGTAGCGGCTCAATCTAACGAATTCCTTTTCATACTCGGCCACTGACAGCTGCCTCTGCCTCAGGTTAATGAACTCTTCTTCTCTCTTCCAGGTATACACTACCCACATATTTCTTCTTATATTCGGAGAGGAAGAAGTCCCAAGTTACTATTTCTGGCTGTACTTCACTGGACACAATATCCCACCATTCATATGCATTGTCTTGCAGCAAAGATACAGCAGCTGCCTGCTGGGTTACCTCTACCCCTGCCTCTACCTCTGCTAGGTGGTTGTGAGCTTCTGGTGACAAGGCTCTGAACTGACCCTTCTGCAGTAGTAGGAGGTGGTCCAACTCTGCGACTACTGGTGCAGTCCTTGGCAAAGTGTCCGGTGCCTCCACAGTTATAACAGGCTCCAATAGCCTTATAGCATATCCCACCATGATTTTTTCCACAAGTTTCACATTGGCGGGGAGGATAGGAACCTCTGGTACTCTGCTGACCAGATAGGGGAGGTCTCTGTCCTGAATATCTTCCCCTACCAGATTTCTTGCCACCTCTGCCATGTCCCCCATAGTTCTTCCTCTTTCCAGTATGACCACTGGAACTCTGTTCTACTGATTTTCCCTCTTTCTCTGTCTTCTCTGATCTCTTTTTCTCTGGAGCAGTCTCAAACTCAACTCTTTCCAACTCTAGGGCTTGAGAAACAAGTTCAGAGAAGTTAGTGTGTTTGAAGCCGATCACTTGTACTCTGATATTGGGCTTTAAGCCAGTTTCAAACCTCTTGCATCTCTCCCTGCTAGTAGCAAGCAAACTTACTGCATAATGGCTCAGGCGGGAAAATTCTCTTTCATACTCGACCAGATCATTTCCCTGTTTCAAACTTAGGAACTCTTGCGACACGGTCTACATAAGCATCGGGGATATATTTCACTGAATTCCCGAGGAAGTCATTCCATGTTAGCACCGCAGCTCTACCGGTGTGGGGAATGGTTTTCCACCGACCATAAGCATCCCCAGTAGTAAGGACACTGAGTATTCAAATCTAAGCTCTTCTGTACAATGTAGCTTCTTGAACACCCTATCCATCCTCTCTAACCATTGTTCAGCTTCTAGAGGATCTACTGTCCCCTTAAACTCTGTAGCCCCGTACTTCATCAATTTATCATACTGCCTCATAGGAGACTGTGGTTGTACCACTGGTGTCTGTATTGGGACTTGAGTAGGTACATTACCACCATTTCTTTGGAACATTGCGACCATCTCTGATGAAGCGAAGCTGCAGAAATCGCGGTATTGCGGTGTTCTTTGAACCACTAACATTTTGTAGGCCTGGGGCATCCCCTTGCACCTCAGCCTCAATAGATTGATCGACTGAACGATCACCCTCTTCCATATTCAATGCGAGGATTTTAGATCTCCTGAACAAATAATACAAGGAGATTTCCTCCTGTTAGTGCATATTTATAATGTAATGTACTGTATGTATCAAACAACGATATTGAGCAGTTGTACTATGAAGAAAGAATATTCAAATAATAGGTGAAAACAGAATTTAAAAACTTTTGCTCTGATACCACTAAAACATGTCACACCCTACCCCTCTGTAAGGCATAACATGATCCCGTAGTATACTTAATGAATTACCAACTCCGTCTACTGATAACCCATTAAATACACTACAAGGGATTTTAAAAACTTTTCTTACTTCTTTTACAGTGGTGAGCACTATTTACAGGTGTTAAAGACTTTGGTGAACTGAAGTGAAATAACTAACTCATTTGGTTTATTTGGAATTTCTGTAAAAATTTTGGCAGAGTGCCATCTGTATTTTGGACAAAACAGTTCTTCAGAAAACCTGTAAAAAGCACTTCAATAATTTTCCAAATCTCAACTCCAATACATTTCTCAACACAACAATTTATCAACTCAATTCCATAGAAATTTTTCAAAGTCTGAGATAAGGAAATATAATCTGACTTTTACAAGTCAAAACAGCTCATAATTATTTTACAACTTCAAGGTACAATTTGAATTTACAACTGCTCAAAACCAAAAACAAAATGTACATACAGTGTCATACATTACAGTACAAAATGCCAAATGTGGTATACTCACTATACCCAAAAATCTCTTGCTGGAGGTATATGCAGCCTAGTCTGCTGCCCTGTCTGTCTCTCTACCTGCGACAGCAATAAAAAGCTATCGCTGAGACAATGTCTCAGTGGTGCACAACATTAACCAAATACAATTTAAATCACAATTCATAAGTCATGTAAATAATGGATACTTAAAATCATAGTTAAATTCAAGACAGTAATTGTCAACAAGAATTTAAACTCCATTTGTCAATATCACAATAATTTTCATAAGTTAGATCATGTTTGAATTCAAAAGACAGTATATGTCAATGAGAGTTTAAATCCATTTCACAATCTCACAATACATATCAATAAATCACACACAGCTTAATCATGATCCATAGTTCAATTCGTCCCAAAAGCCGATGGCTAATGAGGTATTCAATTCGTCCCAAAAGTCGATGACTAATGAGGAATAACATAGCTAGCTAGCAAAAATATGAGTACTCATCCAATTCGTCCTCAACAGGCACACACCTCAACACTTCAGCCAGAGAGGGAATTTAATTCGTCCCACTAGACAAGCTAATGAGGAATACAATCAATATACATGATAGCCGTGGTTTCAAACCATTTCCAATGCTTTTAAATCAATAAGTATCCATCAATGTCATTCAAACAATTTCTCACAGTTTCAAATCATTTACAATGCTTTTCAAGCAATAAATATTCATTCAAATACATTTCCACAATTTAAAACAATAATATACAAATAGTCAATATTTATTTCAATTGAAAATAATTCAAAAGAAATAGTTGTTGTGCACAAACCTCTGATATTTGTCTCCTGGTCTTGACTCAGTATTTCTTTCCCTTTTGCTGAGTCCTTGTTAACTGAGAAACACAATTTGAAGTGTTTCAGTGCTAAATTAATTTGCCTCTAACGATAATGTTCGATAAACAATTCACTGAATACCTTTATTTGCTTAATCACCTAATATACCGACCCTCGATGCATTTTAGGTAAATTAGGTTTTAGTATCCTTTATACGTTACATTCGATAGGGTTTTACGTTTGGTTCGTGTTACCAAACTCAATTCTATGTATATTGCGTTTTCTTGCATTTTATTGCAAATTGCTGGATTTCGGGATACTAGTTTGACCTAACCGGACGATCTAGTTCCCTCGGTTTTTGGGTTTCGGTAAAAACTACAAACTTGTAGATCTATGTCTTATTGCACGCGGGGCAAAATTTCAGGTCAATCCGAGTTAAGTGGACCAAGTTATGGTCATTACACTATTGCTGGTCAAATGGCATCAAATTAGGTTAATTTTAGGTCAATTTGGTCAACTTTGGTTCGGCCAATTTTTGGACCCGAACTTGTGCAAGCTTTTTGACTTGCTTCTGGTCATTTCTGGGTTTTGGTGTCTTCATAAGACTTGTAGGTATGGGTCTTAACTATTCATGGTTAAAATTTCAGGTCAATTGGACCTGTTTTGAGTGAGTTATGGCCTAAACACTCACTGCTGCCCAATTGGTCATTTTTCAGGTCCTAATTGCACCTAATCCGAATTGGTCATTTTCTTAGGTCACCTTGCAAGCAGAATTTTGGTATGTTTTCTCAATGAAAGTTGGCACATTTTGTGCCTAGTTCCACCTCCAATTGGTCTCATACCAATTGAGGTTACACATTTAAACTTATTGGCTAAAATGTACACTGCCCTTGGTTACTTTGCTTAACACACATCAATCACACACATTTACCTTGCAATATGTTTACTTCCCTACCAAATCTGTTTTGGTACATTACCAAAACCACATCCCACTTTACATTATCCTCACTTTAGGCAGATTACAATTATCTTCAATACACCAATTAAAGTTCATATTTACAAAGTCTAAATACAATCATATACACACCTAAACATCACTAATTCTCACATACACTTTACAAAATAATTTCATACACATATCCATCAATCCTTCTATGTAAACATTCTGCCAACACTTCCATGAATACATACATTTATTCAAGTGTCCCCAAGCTGCCGAAAATTGTCCTTCAACACCAAGTGTCCTACAATTCATTAAATCCCATTCCAAGTGCAAAAATCACCTTATACATGTGAAGCAATTCACTAGGTTATTAAATCATCATGATCAATATAATTCTCATCAATTATATGGACAAATACTTCATCAAATACATGACTCCATGGCTGTCCAAAATGAACACAACAATAACTCTTCAAACTCAAAAATTTTCTTCACAAATCCAACACCCATAACATGCACACAAAACTTAACAAAGCTATCTTCAAAAATATGAACTTACCTTATGTTTGGAGCTTGTTAAACCTTGATTAAACTTCTCAAATTTAGTGTTAAACTCTTCCTTGTGATGAGTAGACAAGGTTTCATGAAGGAACCTAAGAGATTGGAGTTGAAAATGGAGAGTTAAGAGAGCTTGCATGAAACGTCAATGGTGGCTTCCTCTTTCTCTCAATTCGGCATGGATGAGGAAATGGAGAAGATGAGTTTTGCAGATTGTTTATTTGATGTACACCTGCCCCTTTGTGTTTATTTTATTCCTTAGTGGTCCACTCATTTAAATTATATCATAAAATAAGCTTAAATGTGTTATTTACACATTTTTCACCCCACTTTTGGCTATTTGTATTAGGTACCCCTCTTTTAATTTTTTATTTCATTTTCTAAGTGTAATATTATTTATTTTTAATGGAAATTTAGGTCAAAAGACAATTCGGGGTGTCAAATGACCATAATGCCCTGTTAGTTACGTTCGATTTTTCAGTAACTGGGTTTTGTCTGTTTTTCGATTTCTCACTTTTCTTTGTACTAATTATTTAATTTTTCTTTGATCTTTCTAATGATATTTATTCTTCAATAAGGTTCTATTTAAGTCCTAAAAATGTTTTCCAGGGTTCCCCGCAGTCCAGGGCTAGTCAACGGTCCACGCCGTGGCTTCCCAGTGCGGTCACCCATCGTTAGGTTTCCCGGCTCGTTTAACTTGATCACATTTCTTTGCTATTATTTTTCCTTTTTTTTTCTTGTATTTTCTTTTCTTGTATTTCATTATTTTATGTCTCCTCACTCACATTGAAGTGTAGTTCTAGGCATCCTAGCTGTCCAGACAACACTGGTCACCGGAGCAGTAGAACGCACTACCGAACTTTGGGGTGTTACAGGCACACTCTATTTTACCTTAATTAATTTTTATCATGTTATTGAATATAACTTGTGAAATATAATATATTTGAGCCATTTATCGAGATTATAATTTATTTGAGGTTTCGAAGATTTTAAAGAAAATCCAGCAGAGTACCGGCTATACATGGAGAAAACAGTTCTTCGGAACCTGTGAAAAACACTTCCAATAATCATATTCAATCACCTCAAACTCCAATATCAAAATCTCAATATTTTTCAATCTCATTTCTCAGTCATGCATCTCATGTGATGATCATGTATAAATCACAGATAAACATTAACTTTTCCATTCACAAACCCAATTCTCATTATTTACATGAACATCAAAATACATTACATAAGTTCAATTACATATGAGAAAATAAAAATTTTGTTACAAAATACCAAAATGAAACCTAGTGTCCTACCAATGCACTGTGGAGGGTGAGGTGACACGGACACTATGCAGAGCTGCAGGATGGACTCACCCAGTCTGCGGTCTACTGGGCTCACGATCAGTATCTCCAGAACCTACGCGTGGCAAAAGCAACGCGCTAAGCAATGATGCTTAGTGGTGCAATGATAAAATAAAAGAAAATAGCAGAAAATAAATATGTATTGAATGTATATGTCTTATTTGTTTTGTATTTGTTATATTCATTTATTTCTTTAACTTTGTCCATTTTCATTCATTTGGTTGCCCAAGTAACCTATCTTTGGATGATTGGATCGATAAACAGTAACCGCACTTTGGGTATCAAGTACCTCGGGCCGTCACACCATCGGTCACATATGTATCTCCAGGTGTGAGCGGCTAACAAGCTGTAAATAATATTAGGCACGAGGCCAAGTCTCAACACAATATCAAAATGGCTAAAAGCCATAAAATCACAGAATGGCATAATGCCATATGCAGTACTACTAACTGAACCCTATTAGCATGCCAAACTATCCAAACCAATCTTGTTAGGTATACTAGGGCATTTGATACTTTAAAATTCTTCAATTTGTGAATTTCAAGTTTTGGTGTCACTATTCACTTCATTAGTCAACAAAAATGTTGACTTTTGGATAGAAAATAGGTGTATTGGTTTTAACACTCCCAGTATACCACATTTTGCATTTAAAACTTGTTGGAATTAATCACCAAATCTATTTCTAAACTTAGCACTAAGGGGCAGAATTTTCAGTTTTTGTACCATAAATTTACTGTTCCATTAGGGACTGTTATAGTGGAAATTTGAGGAAATGGCAAACATGAAAGTTGTTCCTTATTTTGTCTAGTTGAATTTCTTTTTTTTGAATCACTCCATTTGGAGTTTTGTAGCTCCAGATATGGTCCAAAAACCACAGCTGGCCGGATTGGAAAACTGCAGAATTTACCAAATCTACAGTACAATGAATAGTGACTGTGAGTGCCTTGTTGGATAGGTTCTGGTCATAATTTGGGATAGGTTTCTTCATGAAAGTTGTTTTTTTATATCTTATCTTGTTGGTGTAAAAAGTTTAGGTCAAATGGACCATTTTACAGTGAGTTATGGCCAAATGAATAGTTACTGTTTATTTGGTCATTCTGCAGAATCTGCTTGCAGGGTATCCGGATTGGGGCCAACTTTTGGTCCACTTGCTTTGGTCTTTTGGGCATGGTTTCTTCAGCAAAATTGTGACATTATATGTCTAGTTTCATGTCCAATTGGCCAAACACCAATTGAACCTACACATCCAAAGATATGGTAGTCTAAACAGGCTGGATTCCCAGCCTCCCTGCTGCACTCACTAGGCAGCCCACCAATTCAGTTTGTATTACTCTAAATCTCTTCAAATTATGGTCAGCTTGCCTCAAATGGTCACTAATTGACCATTATAATGTTCACTTACCACTTCATAAGCCAAATCTAAATTTCACTCCCAAACCCTAGCTCAAATTCAAGGTTCACACCACACACCTTAGTTAACTCTTTCATTCCTTATATATATATATATATATATATATATATATATATATATATATATATATATATATATATATATATATATATATATATATATATATATATATATACACTTTAAACATAATCTCTAATTCATTCTGAGTCCATTAAAACAATCAAATTCATTCTTTCCTTAGGGCTACCGAAATTCATGGTATACATACACATGAGTTTTAGTCCATTTAATTTACAATTTCATACTAAATTCAAGTCCCTAACATGGAAATAAAGAAATATTTGCATAAGTAAGCACTAACCTCTTGTAGGGCAGAATTTTCCAAACTTAAACTTCACTTTCTTTCCTTTTCTAGGCTGCCAAACACTTTCCCAAGAGGTATGGACAAGCTTTAATGAAAGGTGTCTAGGGTTTAGTAGTAGAAATTCATGAGAAATGGAAGTAGTGAAAGAAAATTTTCATGGAGGGAGTGGAAGAGAGGGTCACGGCTTTGGAAGAAGAAGAAACCAGAAAATGGTTTCTTAATTTGTCATTTTTCCCTTTTTAAATAATTTTTGTTGTGTTGTTGAATGGTGATTAGTGGAGGGCATTTAAATGACATCATAGTGATGTCATAATTAAGGATTTAAGTCATTTTCTTTTTCTTTCTTTTCTATTCATTTTTAATTTAATTTTTAGCAATATTTATTCATATTTTAGATCATAATAATTATTTACTTAACTGGACAAGTTGGCCAAAAATCGCCTCTGAAGGCGAAATGACCAAAATGCCCTCCATTTGGCTTAACGGGTCAAAATTATGCATGCAGATTGAAAAATTTTTCTAAATATTTTCTTGGTATTCTAATGCCATAGGAACCTCAATGACCCTTCTCTGGAGTCCCAAAAATTATTTTATGAATTTTTACCCGGGTCTAGGGCTCCTAGTTGCGAGAACCGCAACTTCCCTCTGGGTTACCTTGGGCACCGGCTCATTTAACTTGGTTGTATTTTATTTCTAAAATTTTTTCTAAATTTTTCTTATTAATATTTGAGTTAATTATGGTTCCTCACTTTAGTTTAAATATTTTTCCGAACGTTCTAGCTGTCCGGACAGACACTGGTCACCGGAACAGTAGAATGTACGGAGTTGCTACTGGGAGGGTGTTACATGTCATGTCAGGCACAAGGCGAGCGGGCAGGCATAAAGTCAGAAATAAAATCAGGCACAATGGCCAACGGGTAGGCATAAAGCCTGTAGAACAACTATATCAGACATATATTGTCTATCAATGATTATTCTAGTGAGCAGTACTGCAATATGTAGTCCCTAATTTGTATACCAATCGATCCATGTTATATATATAAGTCTAGGTATACTTTGGGTAAATTAGAATTATTAAGCACTTATAGTTGATGTGAACCCTCAAGTAATTTTTATCGCCCTCACCGTAGGTAGCCTGTACATCCTACTATTTTGACGACTAATTTCTGTTCGAACAGTCAGAATGTCTGAAACTACACTTAAACTATAGTGAGAAGATATAAAATGATGGAATAAATGTTAAAAAAATTTAGAGAAAATAAAATAAAATTTAGAGAAATTTATTAATTGGTACAAAATAATAATAATAATAACTCGATGAACACAACGAAGGGCATTTTGGTCATTTCACCCTTAGAGGTGAATTTTGACTTAAATGTCAAATTAAAGTTTGAGAGAATAAAATAATTAACATAAATTAAAATTTATGAATTGAATTAGGAAAATGAGAAGAGAAAGAAGAAGAAAAGAAAAGAAAAGAAAAGAAAAAAAGGCATATGACATTGTAAAAAACTTTAGTACAATAATATATATATATATATATAAACAGACACAAGAGACAAAACCCCACCAATCCAAGTCTTCTTCTTCCTCTCTCTCCTCTATGGCTGAAAATTCAAGCACTCCCTCTCCCTCCATTTTTCTTTCTTGAAGCTTGATTTCCTAAGCTTCCTCCCCATAAAACCTTAAACTCTCTTCACTAAAAATTATCTCCACACCATAAGGAAGCTATTGGTAGCCATAAGAAGAAGGAAACTCGAAATTTTGGGAAGTTCAAAGTTGGGTCACAAGAGGTAAGTGCAAGATACCACTCCCTCTCTTCTTTAAATCTTGTAAGATTGATGAGATGAGTGAGCATCATATGAAAATGAAAATAAATGATAAGAAATTGAAGAATCCTAATTTTGGCAACCATGGAACTCTTTGGGGTTTGATGCTTTTAAATGATGAAAATTGGTTCCATGAGGATGTTTGATAAGTTGATATGATTAGGAGTTTGAATGTGTTGTGTTTGTATAAATTGGATAATTGAAATTAGTGTTTGTGTATATGAATTGGGGATTTTGTGTAATTGTTGAGATGGACCTAATTGAGATGAAATTGTTACTTATAGAAGTGCCATGTATGCTAATTGAAGTAAGGAAGTTGGAGGAAATTGAAAAATTGGGAGTGCTTTTTCTGCAGGTTTGGAACTCATTGAGTCCAGCTTGAGTTTTGAGCCATAAATAAAATTGTGTTGCTCTAATTTGTATGAGGCTAATTGGAGGTAAAACCATACCCAAAACACTCCATTTTTCATGAAGAAACCATGCCTAAATTGTAACACCCCTCACCCGACTACAGTGTAGCCGAGCAAGGCGTGCTACAATCGGTGCTGGAGCACCCTAACTTATCTTACTTTATTTTTTTAATAATTTTGAATTCGTTTAATTTAACATCAATTATTTTTCGACGAAGAAACCAGCGGAGTTTCTCCTATTTTATTATCGTTTGGCATATTTCAATGTTCACCTGTTTGAAATTCAACAATATTTTCAAAATAAATTCTTATCCATGCTAATCATAATTATCTCATCAATCATTCTCATAATTTTCTCATATTTCAAATCTCATCCATGCATTTCCATTCATACTCAATTCATATGTAAACATTCTCGAATTATATAAGTAAAATTTTCAAATTTCCTTAATTTACATAATTTACAAAATAATTACAAAATTTCATAATTTACATGATATATAAATTAATTACATATGAAAAAGCTAATTTATTAATTTACAACGCATTCCTATTAATTACATTTTCATAATATACATTACAATACAATATCTAAGCAATTTATACAAAATATAAAATATGTTCAATATGTGCCCTATCTATATGCATTGCTGAGGAGGTGACAACCTTGAATACTTTAGGCACTTCTGCAGATCAGAACTCCAAAATTCCCAGTCAAATGTTCATTGGGTTCTAGCTTCAGTACCTGCGCGAAGGAAATAATTCCATCGCGTTAAGCATTGCTGCTTAGTGGAGCAATAATATAACAAGAAAATAAATTACAAATAAAGATTGAAACAAAATTCGAATAATTAAGATTTATTTATACTTCACATGCGGTTTCTAAAATTTAATATGTTTTATCCTAATTTAGTCTTCTTTATAAGTGTTTATTTTGCCAATGTACAGTAATGATGTATAAAAAAAATGATCTAAAAATAATAAATTTATGCTTATATTATTATATAAGTCAAATTTACAATATTTATTGATGTTATAATTTTCTTTGCTAATCTTTTAGCATTTTCTCAATACTTGCTAGGTTGTCTCAGATTATCTCATAATAAGTAAATTTTAATATCGGTCAAGTTTATTTGGATTCTTTCTAATAAATAACTATTCTAATTTATTTTAGGTCATCTTACTCATTTATTTTATTTAATTTCTAATATTTTTAATTGCTAATATTCTTAACCTATTTCAATAAATTTCACTGCCCAAGTAATGTATGACAGGCTGACTAAACTGGATAACGGGTCGTTGGCACTGGACACTGCGGTGCCTCGGGACGCAGAACGTCAATCACGTATGCAGCCAGTATGGCTAAAAAGCCATGATATCACATAATCGGGCATAAAAGCCATGAATACGTACATAAAAGCCATGAATACGGGCATAAAGCCATGAATATAGTCATAAAGCCTTTCGCAGTATGCTAAAACAATACCCTATTGGCATGCCAATCTATCCAATCTGACACACGTGTCTAGGCAATACAAGGGCACATAATATCATTAAATATTAATACATTGTGTTTTATGACTTCATTATTTCATGATAAATTTCAATTATAATTCATACATTCATTTGATCATTTATGTGATTACAATTCACATCAATTATCCTTTTATACCATTGTACTCAGAGTACTTTTCCTTTCTACAATAATGAGAACTAATGTCTCATTCATACATTAATATGATTCATTTATTCATTCATTATGTCATTCATATTGATCACAATTCAAAACAATGGTTCACATGTATCATTGTATTCAAAATATTTTTCCTTTCTCATTTATACATTCAAAAATCTACTTATGTAATTACAAATTTTATATTTCAAGTTGAGTTACTAATATTTTATGAATTCTATTTGTGATGGGCATATAAGCCCTAACTATCTATTCACATCAATTAGGTGACTTATTTTTCATGTTTCAAGTAATCCATGAACATTTCATGGATTTCAAATTTATGGCCTTAATTTCCCTTTAACAATTTTGACTAGGATGCATAGTCCACATTTGTCATACAATTCTAAGCATTTAAGCTTAGAATTCGTTCTAGGTCTTCATCTTAATTTACTAATGATTTTGATTACTATTCATCTTACTAGTCAACCAAAATGTTGATTTTTTCATACTTAATTGATATATTAATTCTAATTACACCAAGATCCCACATTTTGAGTTTTACATTTGCCAGTATTAATTGCTAATTGCAATTTAAAGTCCCCTAGATGCATTTCTAAATTTTCAATTTTGATTACCAAAGTTTACTGTTCTATTGGACAATTTTATAGTGGAAACTGGGCTAACTTTTCTTCATCAAAATTGTTCCTTATTGTGTCTTCTTTAATTCACTTTTTGAATCACTCCATTTGGAGTTTTGTAGCTCAAGTTATGGTCATTTTACCATAAGTGGCCGGAGTGACCTGTACCAAGAATTTCTGGGCAATTTGGTTCTGCCAGATTTGGTGACCTAAGTTTGGTTGGCAATTTGACTAGGTTATAGTCAAAATTTAGATTTGTGTTCTTAACAAAAGTTGTAGGTCTATGTCTCAGCTTTCTTTTGGTAAAATTTCAGATCAATTGAATTTACATACACTGAGTTATGATCATTTGAATAAATACTAGTCATTTGGTCTTTTTCCAGAGACAGCCTATTGGTCACCTTGATTAGGGTAATTTTTAGGTCAATTTGGTTTGGTCTTCTAGGTAGGGTTTCTTCACCAAAGTTGTGCTATTATGTGTCTAGTTTCATGTCCAATTAGCCTTGAACCAATTGAACCTATACATCTCCATTTATGGCTGCCCAAACCTGCTGGACTCACAACCAGTCTTATAGTGCACACTGGACAGCATACATAACCTCAATTCTCTTGGCACAATTCACTCAATTTCCTACTCAAACATGACCAAATGGTCACTAATTGACCATTACAACCTCTTTTCACCAATACTTAAACAAAATCCAAATTTTGGTGCCCAAACCCTAACTCCAACAATTTCAATTCTCTATATACATACAATCCATGAATTAAAACACCAAAATCATGTTTAATGGCAGCCATACATAACTATTATGCAATCAAATTGTTGAAATCCTAGGTACCCTAAGGCTGCCAAAACTTCATGGGGCAAGTTCATGCATCTTTAATTCATTTTTCATCAAATTTTCAACTTAACTTAAATTCATGCTTTGAAAAGAATGGAAGCAAGAAAATTAGCACTAGCCTCTTGGATGAATTTTTACCCTTCACTTTCCTTCACTTTCTCCTCTTCTAATGGCTGCCCAAGTCTAGCTCTAGTGGTAAGGGAAATTTTTTGTGAAGAGAGGGTGAGGTTTTATGGTGTAGTTGGCTAGGGAATCAAGCTCATTTGGAGCTTTAATGGTGGTCTTCCTCTCTTTTTTCTCTTTGGTGCGGGAATAAGAAGAAGGGGATACTGGAATTGTTTCATTTTTATCTCATTTTTATGTCATTTTAATCCCTTTTAATTTGCTTGTTAAATAGTGATTAGTTGGAGAGTGTTTAATGACATCATGTGATGTTATAATTCCTAATTTCTTTCATTTTTCTTTTCTTTTTTACTCATTTTCAATTCAATTTTTAACAATATTTGTTCACATTTTATGTCGTAATAATTATTTACTTAACTAGACAAGTCGGCCAAAAATTATCTCTGAAGACGAAATGACCAAAATGCTTGCCGTTTGGCTTAACAGACTAAAATTATCTGTATCGATTAAAAATTTTTTCTAAACCTTTTCTTGGCATTCTAATGCCATAGAACCCTCAATGACTCTTCCCTGGAGTCCCAAAAATTATTTTATGAATTTTCTCCTGAGTTCAGGGCTCCTAGTTGCGAAGACCATAACTTCCCACTGGGTTACCCATCGCTAGGGCACCGGCTCATTTAACTTGGTTGTACTTTATTTCTAAAATTTTTTCTAAATTTTTCTTACTATTATTTGAGTTATTTATGACTCCTCACTCTAGTCTAATTATTTTTCCAGACGTTCTAACTGTCCGGACCGACATCGGTCACCAGAACAGTAGAATGTACAGAATCGCTACAGTGAGGGTGTTACACAAATTCTATCCAAAACTTGACCTAAGCACTGTCCCAATCTGGATGACCCTGCACAAAACCCAAAAAATGATCAAATAAACAGTACGTATTCATTTAGTCATAACTCCCTCTATACTGATCCAAATGACCTGAAATTTAGACCATTGGAAAGATTAGACATAGGACTATAATTTCCATGAGGACCTCAAAACCCAGAAATGCTCTAAATGTAATACCCCTATATGCATAGCCTCGTATATTTTACTGTTTCTGTGATCGGTGTCGGTCCGAACAATTAAGAGGAATAGAATCATGTTTAAGTTACCTAGAAAAGCCCTGAATAAAAATTAGTAGTAATTACCATAAGGTCAAGTCTGAATAAGAAAAACAAAACATAAAAGGTTAAGTGAGCTGTGAGTAACAGCGATGGGTGACCTTACCCGAAAGTGACTACGAGGTCAGTTCCAACCCTAATTTTGAATGGGAAATTGTGACACCACGGTCCTAAGGACTATTGCGAAGCTAGTGAAAAAAAGAAAATTTCAAAAAAGAGTTAATAAGTAGGTCAAATAATTAGGTCAGGGATCTGAAAGAAATACCCAATTATTTGCAAACCGGATCAGACCTAACTATCCAATAAAATTTGAGGAATGAAAATTTTGGAATATAGAATTAAATTAAAGAACTATGGAAAAATAAAAGAAAAAGGAAAAAGAAAAGAAAATGACTTATGACATCATCAAGGTGACCTAACAAATGACATTATAAATAATTTTTACTTAATTTAAAGTTTGACTAAGTTAATTAGGACATAAATACACAAAAATTAAAAGAAGAAAATTAATTCTTCTTCCTTCCCTAAAATGGCCGAATGCCTTCTCTCTCTCACCTCCATGTGTGACCACCATTGAAGAGTTAATCAAGCTTGCATAACTTGATTTTTCCCCACCAATTTTAACCCTAAACCCTAAAAAGCTTCTAAATTACCCTAGACAAGAAGATTGAAGGAGAAAAGATAGGGGATTGAAGAATTGAACTTCAAAGAAAAGGTCAGTGTTCTAACTCTACACTTCCTTGTTAAATTCATGTGTATGTAGTGAAATAACTTAGAAATTATATAAAATTTTAAACAAATTAGATATGTGAGACTAATTGGTGATTTCGACTAACCTTAGTAGGAATAGGGATTGAGTGAGTTTGGTGAATTTAAAAGAGTAATTGAGTTGAATTAAGTGTATAGAACATGATTGTGCACTTTAATTATACTAATTAAGCTAATTATAAAAATTAGGGTTCTTGAGTTCATGAAATTAGGGGGAAAAATTGGAGGAAATGGTCAATTAATGCAATTGACCCTAATTGGAGAATGACATTGCAATTCGGATTGGATAAGGTTCACCTTTGGGCAGTATGACCTAGGTCTCTTTCAGGGACCAAAACTATAATTTTGCCACCCTAATTATTATGAGACCAATTGGATATGAAATTAGACACATAATGACACATTTTTTATGGAGAAACCATGCCTAGAAAATGACATTAAGATAGTGAGCAATTAGGTCAAATCCGGGTAATGTGCACTACCATTATATAAAAATGACCAAAAGAATAATGTTTGTTCATTTAGCCATAACTTGGTCTAGGAAGGTTCAAAATAACCTGATTTTTGTGGCATTGGAAAGATATGACAAAGTACTACAACTTTCATGAAGAACACTAACCCAAATTCTGCCCATAACCAAGTCAATTTGCCATCCAAAGTTAGTTGCCCAAAACTGCCAGAACCTAAACATACCCAGAATTCTGGGTTAAAACCAATCCGGCCAGCCTTAGGAAAATGGTCATATCTTGGGTTACAAAACTCCAAATGGAGTGATTAAAAAAGAAAATTAAATTTAAGATAATAAAGAACAACTTTGATGAAGAACACTTAGCTAAATTTCCACAATAACTAGACCAATGGAACAGTGCAACAGAGGGGACCAAAACTGAAAAATTGAGAATTCTCTTAGGAGACCTAGAAATTGAAATGGCAACTAAGACCAACAAATTAGGCACTCAAAATGTGGTATGTGGGTGTAATTGGAATTCACATACCTATTAAACATGAGAAAATCAATATTTTGACTTAAATAGTGCCATGAATAATAACCCTAAAATATAAAGTTTAAGGAGTGCTATTTTAAGCAATTTTACTGTGCAATTAAGGCATATAAAATTTAGTATGGGAATTATTATAAGTTGTGATACTGAAACACTGTGAATTGTATGTTTCAGTTGGAAAGTATACTGTGAAAGAAAAGAAAACATCGAGTCAAGGCCAAGAGGCAACTCGTGAGAGGTTTGTCTCAACATATGATCTCTTTTTAAATTTTCTTTTGCAAATTGTGTTAAATAAATTATGAACATTAAATTGTGACTTTATTTGTATTGAAAAATGTGATTGAAAGGAAAAAATGTGTTATTGACCCAAAATATTGAGAAAATAAATTATATGTGAATAGTTGGCATTTGAATATTTAGAAAATTGTTAAAATAGTTTGAAACTACAGTGTCATAACCAAATGTCTGAATGCCTTACTAGCTTAACTAGTGGGAGGAATTAGTTTTGTATTCTTTCTCTGGCTGAAGTATTGAGGTGTGTGCCAGTAGAGGAAGAAATTTGAATGGGTACCCATAGATTTAAGCTAGCTAGCCTTGGTATTCCTCATAAGCCTTTGGCTATTGAGATGAAAAATATATTGATGACATGATATGACTGTGTGACTTTATAAAAATTGTTTTATGGCTTCTGAAGTGAAAATTTCTTTGATTAAAATTTTAAATTGTGTTTTGTATCTGTTTATCAATTATAGTACTATATTTGGACTAATCATGATTTAATATATGCATAAATTGGTATTTGGTTATGTTGTGCACCATCGAGTATTTGTACTCAGCGATGGCTTTTCGTTGCTGTCGCAGGTAGAGAGACTAGTAAAGCAGCTGAGTAAGCTGCTAAGGACCAATAGTACTACATTTTGGATTTCTGTCGGGTATTAAATGATATCCCCTTTGTATATATTTGTTTTAATGTATATGACTAGATGTATGTTTTGTAAATGGATCTTGAGCAGTTGTACAGTAAAAATTATAATAGTATTATTTTTTGATTTGATGATTGTAAATGAACCTTGTGAATGTAAATTAATTAAATTAAATGCAATGTAGATGAGTTTAATTAATTGTTTTGAAATATTGTGAATTGTGAAAATTTTAGTTGAATTGTGTTGATTTGAATTGTATTGATATATTGGAGGTTGGGGACTATGATTGGAAAATCATTCGAAGTGCTTTTTGCAGGTTTGAAATTTTTGGTTTTACTCAATTATAGACGACACTCTGCCAAAATTTTTACAAAATTTGCTAAAAAATAAAATTTGACAAAATTTTTACCTAGTATTCAAACTGCAAATAAAAGTTTGTAAGACCTGTTAAAAGTGCTCACCACCTACAAAAGAAGATAAAATTGTTTTAAAATCCCTTATAGTGTATTTAATGGGTTATTGGTAGGCAAAGTTCGGTAATTCATTAAGTATACTACGGGATCATGTTATGCTTTACAGAGGGGTAAGATGTGACATGTTTTAGTGGTATCAGAGCAAGTTTTTAAAGTATGTTTTGACTTGTGAAATTGCATAGCTTCTTTGATAAGTACAACTGCTCAATGTCCTTATTTGATACATACAGTGCATTACATTATAAATATGAACTAATTGAGGTAAATCTCCTTGTGTTATTTGTTCAGGAGATATAATACCCTTGAATTGAAATGGAAGAAGGGGACTGCTTGATAAAATAATCAGTACAGGCAGAGGCACAAAGGGAAGCCCCAGCTCTTTAGAATGTGAGTGGGTTAGCCACTCCGGCCTCACCAATGCCGCAGTTTCTTACACAATTTGCTCAGCAGATGGCTGCGATGTTCCAACAAATGGCTGGAAGCATGCCTACTCAAGCTCCACTTCAGACACCTATAGTGCAACCTCAACCTCTAGCCAGGCAGTATGACAAGCTGATTAAGTATGGAGCTACAGAGTTTAAGGGTACAATAGACCCTTTAGAGGCAGAGCAGTGGTTGGAGAGAATGGATAGAGTGTTCAAGAAACTGCACTACACAGACGAGTTAAAATTTGAGTATTTAGTGTCACTTCTACAGGGGGATGCGTATGATTGGTGGAAAACCATCCCCCATAGTTTGGTGGAACCTCCAGTGCTGACCTGGGATGATTTCCTTCAAGGTTTCAGACACAAATATGTCATAGATACTTATGTGGACCAGAAGCTACAGGAGTTCTTAAGCCTAAAATAAGGAAGCAGATTAGTGACAGAATATGAAAGGGAGTTCTCCTGCCTGAGCCATTATGCAGGGAGTCTACTTTCTACCAGCAGAGAAAGATGTAAGAGGTTTAAAACCAGCTTGAAGCTCAGTTTGAGGATGCAAGTTGTCAGATTCAAACATAATAACTTCTCTGAGCTCATCTTGAGTCAGAAAGAATTGAGTCAGAAGCAGCGCCAGTGAAAGAGAAAATAGAGAAGATAGAGAAATCAGAAAAACAAAAAAAAATGAAAAATCAGTTGAGCAAGGTTCTAGTGGTGCTACTGGTAAGAGAAAGAACTTTGGGGGACCAAACAGAGGTAAAAATTCTGGAAGGGGAAGATTTTCTAGGTAGAGACCCCCTTGATTTGGTCAGCAGACAACCAGAAGTTCTCACCCTCCCCACCCTTGTGAGACATGTGGCAAGACCCATGGTGGGATATGTTACTGGGCTTCAGGAGCCTGTTTTAACTACGGAGGTACGAGGCATCTAGCTAAAGATTGTACTAGTGCCGGTAGATTTGGGCCTCCTTTTGCTACTAAAGAAGGATCTATTCAGAGTTCTGCTACCAGAGGTTCACAACTAGTTAGCAGAGGCAGAGGCAGAGGTAGGGGCAGCACTTCTGGTAGTCAGGGTACAGTAAATCAATTTGAACAAGGAAGTGCTCCGGCCAGAGTCTACACGATGAGACAAAGATAAGAGGCTAAGACTTCTGATATTGTGGATGGTACCTTCTCTATCTCTGATCAAGATGTATTTGTACTATTTGATCCGGGTTTCACCCATTCCTATGTTAGTGCTAGCATCGTTAGTTCTCTTGTAGTTCCGTGTGTCAAAATGGGTTTTGAGATGCAAGTAACAAGTCCATTAGGACAAGAGGTCAGAGTCAACAGAATGTATAGAGATTGTCCTTTGGTGATCTAACATGTTTTTCTGTCAGATTTGATTGAAATGCCCTTTAAAGATTATGATATCATCTTGGGCATGGATTGGTTAGCCAAGCATCACACTATGATTGACTGTAAACTGAAGACAGTCACTTTTGGTCTCCCTCAGTGTCACACCCTACTCCCCCGTAAGATATAACATGATCCCGTAGTACACCTAATGAATTATCGTACTTCGCTTACCGATAACCCATTAGATATACTACAAGGGATTTTAAAATAATTTTCGTGAAATTTATATCATTGATTAAAATCTGGTGTTATAAATTTTTTTTTAAAATTTTGGCATAGTGCGGGCTGTGTTTTGAGAAAATAGTTCTTCAAACCTAAAAAGGAAAACACTCCCAACATGTTTTCTCAAATACAACTCCAATGACTTCATTTCAACTCACAATTCAAATCTCAATAATCAAATCAATTCACTTTCAAACCAATCTCATCATAAAGAACATTTCATTAATTACAAGACTCAATATTAATATTACAAAACTATTCATGTAAATGAAATCTCAAATTTTCATTTACAATAATTTACATTTAATTACATACCAAAATATTTTACAAGAGTTTTTATACAACTGCTCAAATAATTTACATACATATTATTACATGCATACATCAAAACGTGTGTACATAGGTATACCCGAAGCTAATCTGAATGTCTCTTCAAAGAAGCTTATTCCATTGCTCTATGCTCTTTTCACCTGCGACAGCATACAAAGCTATCGCTGAATGGTGAACTCAGTGGTGCACAACTATAATTTAAAACATAGTACAATATACCTTAACAAAAATTACAGCAAATAATTTAGAAATCTGGATACTCATCAAATTCCAAAACTCAAAATATTCATTGCCAATAATATAAATTATTTGTACAAAATGACTTTGATCATGAAATTCAATTTATCAAATCATAACTAACCATTTAAGGTAATTCCAACAAAATCAATTATACATAAATTATAATTGAAATCATAATTCTTTATTGTTCAAAAACATTTTTTATCTCACTAACTATGCAAGATTAATCTGAAAGGGCTATCTTTGGGGTGATTCTAACTCCCTATGGTCGGGGAGGTCGAATCAGATTCTAACTCCCTATGGTCGGGGAGGTTGAATCATCGTGCACAGTACACATCACATAATTAAACTTCTGAAAGGGCCATAACAAATAAGAACTTAGATCTAACCTCTAATAAGAGGAGAATCTAAGCTTGTGCACGTACCATAGTAATCAAAACAGAACTAACTCCATTGTCTTCTCAATAAATAAGAGAGATGGGTAATAACCTAGTCAAGCATGTATAGTAAGATATAAAATAATATCACAATCCTTTTAGTGAGCATAAATCACAATACAATTCGATTCAAAGTCAATTCCAATATCCAATAATTTTTATGCTCATCACAATTCAAATCATAAATTTGTATTTTTCCATGCAAATTGCCCATCACAATTCAAAACATATTCTATCACAATTTTCCAAAACATAATTTATTCAATTTACAACAATGCTTAATACTTGTGGAAATACCATTTCACAAAGCTAAATTCGTACATACTATAACAATTTCAATAATCATTGAATTAAATCCAATGCTTGTTAAACATTATACATAAGAAAAATATGTCATTTAATCATATGAAATATTCAGAACAAAATCAGTTAAAAACTAATTGTGCACAAACTTGATTTGAGTCGCTTCTAGGCCTTGACTCAATGTTCTTTATGCTTCTCAATATCCTTATCAACTGAAACACACAATTTAAAGTATTTCAGTACTCAATGAATTTGTTTCCAACCATAAAATCCAATATCTAAATTTTCTTGGTACTATTCCCTTTAATTTATTTCATTAGTCAACTTATAATGTTGACCCTTGATGCACTCTAAGTGAGTCAATTCCAATGTTACCAATATGTCACATTTTAGAGCCCTTTAGTGTTGGTATATGTTACCAAATTTATTTTCAAGTGTATTGCATTTTATTGCAATTTATCGGATTTCGGTATACTATTTTGACCTAGCCGGACAACCTAGTTCCCTCAGTTTTCAGGTTTCGGTCTAAACTACAAACTTATAGGTCTGTATCTTATTGCATGTGGGGCAAAATTTCAAGCCATTATGAGTTGTGTAGACCAAGCTATGGTCAATTTACCAATGCTGGACAGAATGCATCAAAATGGTAACTTTAGGTCATTTTTAGATCACTTTTGGTTTAGCCAGTTTTGGTACCTGAACTTGTGCAAGCTATTTGGCTTGGTTCTGTCAATTTCTGGTCTTTGGTGCCTTCATAAGAATTGTAGATCTATGTCTAAAATATTTATGGTAAAAATTTTAGGTCAATTGGACCTGTTTTGAGTAAGTTATGGTCAAAACACTAACTACTGCCCAAATGGTCAATTTTCAGGCTTTCAAGTCACTAATCCGGATTTGGTCATTTTTCAAGTTACCTTCTAGGCAGAATTTAGGTAAGCTTCCTTCATGAAAGTTGGCACATTTTGTGCCTAGTTTCACCTCCAATTGGTCTCATACCAATTGGAGTCACACACTTAAGGTTGTAAGCCAAAACATACACTGCCCTACTACACACTCCTCATCACTTACCAATTACATATTTAATACTCACCAAATTACTTCCTTCATGCCAATTCTGGTTTGTAACTTACCATTAACACATTTAACAACACATTTTGGTCATTTTGGACAGCTTGTAACCATTCTCAATATGCACACTATAACACAAAATTATCCCAAGTCCATTTACACCTTTTAACCACATGAACATACCCCATTTACATACCCAATTCCAAATCATTATACACATATACATGTTGCCATCAATAACAACATAATTCAACAATAATTGCATGAACTTAAACACTTCAATCTTCTTCATGAGGCTGCCACAAGTTTACACATACCCATCAACTTCCATTTTCACTTTTCCAAGCTTACAAATCAAACTTTACACATGGGATTCAACTTTAATATAATTAAACATTTAAATCAACATTCAAACAGCCATTTACATGCAAGGACAAGCTGTTCATGGTGAGGTTTCATGGCTGCCAGAATAGCTCAACTCCAATAAGTCATCAAATATAAAAAATTATTCCATAAATCAACTACCTACAACATCCACTCAAAGTTTAAGGAAGCAAAATTGAAAAATACACACTTACTACTTCTGAACTTCTTCAAAACCTCACCAAAACTTAACTTTCTTACTCCAAGTATGCTGCCCAAGGTATGTAGAACAACTTTAGTGAAGGAACTTTAACAAATGGAAGCTTGGATCATGGAGAGAGAAAGCTTGGTTGGGACATCCATGGAGTTTTCCTTTGAGAGAGAAATATAATTCAGCAATGTGGTGATTCAAGGTTGAAGATGAGTTTTTGCTGTCCCATTTAGCTTAACTAGGTGTCCCAAATCTACCGTAGTGGAGCACTAAACAATAATCAAATGTTTAATTAAACAAGGTTTCCAAAATTTGCAATTTGGCCACCACACTTTCACTAATTATATTAGGTACCACAATTTAATTTTTTTATGACATTTTCAAAGTTTAATATCATTTATTTTTAATGGACATATAGGTGAAAAGGTAGCTCAAGATGTCAATTGACCACAATACCCCTATTCGGGTTGCATTCCCATTTTTTCGGTAACATCGAGTTTTGTCGTTTTCTCGATTTCTCGTTTTTCTTTGTACTAATTAATTAATTTTTCTTTGATATTTCTAATGACATTTATACTTCAATGGATGTTTATTTAAGTCTTAAAAATATTTTCTAGGGTTTCTCGCGGTCTCGGGCTAGTCAACGGTTTACACCGCAACTTCCCAGTGCGGTCACCCATCGCTATGGTTCTTGGCTCGTTTAATTTGGATACATTTTATTACTATTATTTTTCCTTTGTTTTTCTTGTATTTTCTTTTCTTGTATTTCATTATTTTATGTCTCCTCACCCATATCTAAGTGTAGTTCTAGGCATCCTAGCTGTCCGGATAACATTGGTCACTGGAATAGTAGAACGCACTACCGAACATAGGGGTGTTACAATTCTCCCCCCCCCCCCCCCTTAAAATAAATTTCATGTCGAAATTTTACCTAGCATCAGTCTCTGAACAGCTATGGGTGCTGTCTCCTCATATCTTCTTCACGTTCCCAAGTAGCTTCTTTGCCTGAATGATGGTTCCACATCACTTTAACCAGGTGTATTCGTTTATTTCTCAGCTGCTTTACCTCATATGCCAGAATTTCTGTGGGTTCTTCCTCATATGAGAGGTCTGGATTTACCTCAATCTCTTCAATTGATAGTACATGAGATGGGCCAGATCTGTACCTCCTTAACATGGACACATGGAAGACACTATGTATCCTTTCTAGTTCTGGAGGTAATGCTAACCAGTATGCCAAAGGACCCACTTTCTCCAGAACCTCGTATGGTCTGATAAAACGAGGATTCAGTTTCCCCTTTCTACCAAATCTCATAATCCTTTTCCAAGGAGAAACTTAAAGGAATACATTATTACCCACTGCATATTCAATATCTCTTCTCTTCAGATCAACATAAGACTTCTGACGGTTTGATGCAGCCTTGAGTTGATTTCTGATCAATCTGATCTTTTTCTCTGTCTGCTGAACAATTTCTAGCCCAATCATCTTCCTTTCACTTACTTCATCCCAACATAGGGGAATTCTGCACTTTCTGCCATATAAAGTTTCATATAGAGGCATCCCAATGCTTGATTGGTAGCTGTTGTTATAAGCAAACTCAATCAAAGGCAAGTGTATATCCCAACTACCTTCAAACTCAATCGCACAAGCTCGTAGCATATCCTCCAATATCTGAATTACCCTCTCAGACTGGCCATCTGTCTGTGGGTGGAATGCCGTGCTAAAGTTCAATCTAGTTCCTAGGGCTCTCTGAAGACTACCCAGAATTTAGAAGTGAACTTAGGATCTCTGTCTGATACAATCGATACTGGCACCCCATGTAGTTTTACAATCTCATTTATGTACAATCTGGCCAATCTCTCCAACTATAGTCCATCCGGAGTGGCAAAAAGTGAGCAGACTTGGTTAGTCTATCAACTATGACCCATACTGCATCATGACTATTATGTGTCCTAGGAAGTCTCATCACAAAATCCATAGTTATCCGTTCCCTTACAATGTTTCATAGGGTGCCGTTTATATGCTAGCTTGACACTTATTATTGTATACAAATTTTGTTAGTGGGAGGTATTTGTCCCATCTTCCCTCGGATTCAAGGACACAAGTTCTCAGTATATTCTCGAGGGCTTATAAACATTTTATAGGTTATTATTATCATTTCATTTCATTATTTACAGAAACTCAATGAGTTTCAGAATTTATCTGAATTACTTGTTTCAACTGTCCATCCATTTGAGGATGATAAGTCGTACTGATATCTCTAAATTTATAGCAATTACTGTGGTACAAGTAGTTCACATTATTGTAACCGAGTTACTAACTCCAGCTACCTTACAAGTGTAGTCTTTCGACAGGCTAGTTCTGAAGTTTTAAATTTCTGACTAAAATTTTCACATTTATTTCCCATAATAGCACTTTATTCGGGCGTAACTGTATCAATTTATAGATTACTTACAAATATTTTTATTTTATTGTACCACGAGGAAGCACGTAGCTCTACACAATAATCCCGTGTTGGTACTGTAATCTGTAGCTTACAATACAAACATCGAGAACATTACATAGTCACTACGTTATAACCTCATGGACTAGGTTTTTTAACATCTTATCTTTCTCGAATCCACTAATATCCTAAATCAATTCTGATTATAATATCCCTTGACAATTGCTAACAGTAACATCTTTGCCCTCATCTAGAGCAATTCTATTACTGTAACTTACTTTTAGGTCCTCTTGCCTTACATTAAGTAGGCTCGCCAATTAACTTTATAATTTATGGTGTGTTAGAAAATACTTTTAGCTAACAATTCTTGCAAAATTAATGTCAATATACTTGTTATTATAGTTTTTATCCTAAAGGACTAGTCACTAATACATCAAAATTCATTCCCAAGTAAAGGAATAGCAACAGAACATATAGTTTTAACACTAGCACACAACTAAGTAGTGCTGGGATCAAATAATAACTAATTGTTTCTTTCAAAAATTAAGAACTTACCAGCAGCTACATCCGAAGTTTCTATTCTTTCTCCTTGGCGCATAGTGGATGCTCTGACTGGTGCGCTACTATATTTGGGTTGAGTCACTGTGTTATGGTGGTGAGGAATACCAACTCTATTTCTATCTTGGCTCTGACTGACTGTCTGTGAACCCTGGAGAGCAGATCGAGGTGCTCTAGTACAATCTCTAACAAAGTGTCCAAGCTTTCAACAATTGTAGCAGGCTCCAGAGGCCTTACGACAAATACCTCCATGTAGCTTACCACAAACATGACATAAACAGGCAGAATAGGAACTTCTGGTTGTTCGACGACTAGATCTTGGTGTTCTCTGCCCTGATGATCCTCCTCTGTCATATCCCTGAGCTCGAGGTTCCTTAAATTCTTTTCTCTTTCCCAAATTACTGTTTGAGCTCTGACCCATGGGTTTCTCCCTCTTCTCTATTTCACACTGCCCTTGTGGGGGTTGGGTTTGTGCTTGAGCTTGAGCTGACAGAGTATCAGCCATTTGTTGAAAGAAAGTGGCCATTTGCTGGGCCATTTGTGCAGTAATTTGTACTGGTAAAACTAGTACAGTCGGGCCTTCGACACTTTGCGAGGCTGGGGCCTCAACTTGTACTTCTGCCATCACGGACTGTTCTATTGTCTCATTCTTCTCTTCCATATCTTTTCACAAGATTTTCTATTCCTGTACAACCAACACAAGGAGATTCCTCTCCATTAGTTCATATTTATGATGTAAATGTACTATATGTATTAAACATTTGAGCAGTTATAGTTACTATATGTAAATGTACTCCAGGCTGACTAAACTGGATAATGGGTCGTTGGCACTGGACACCGCGGTGCCTCGGGCCGTCATACCATGGGACGCAGAACGTCAATCACGTATGCAGTCAGTATGGCTAAAAAGACATGATATCACATAATCGGGCATAAAAGCCATGAATACGGGCATAAAGCCTTGAATATAGACATAAAGCCTTTCGCAGTATGCTAAAAGAATACCCTATTGGCATGCCAATCTATCCAATTTGACACACGTGTCTAGGCAATACAAGGGCACATAATATCATTAAATATTAATACATTGTATTTTATGACTTCATTATTTCATGATAAATTTCAATTATAATTCATACATTCATTTGATCATTTATGTGATTACAATTCACATCAATTGTCCTTTTATACCCTTGTACTCAAAGTACTTTTCCTTTCTACAATAATGAGAACTATCTCATTCATACATTAATATGATTCATTTATTCATTTATTATGTCATTCATATTGATCACAATTCTAAACAATGGTTCACATGTATCATTATATTCAAAATATTTTTCCTTTCTCATTTATACATTCAAAAATCTACTTATGTAATTACAAATTTTATATTTCAAGTTGAGTTACTAATATTTTATGAATTCCATTTGTGATGGGCATATAAGCCCTAACTATCTATTCACATCAATTAGGTGACTTATTTTTCATGTTTCAAGTAATCCATGAACATTTCATGGATTTCAAATTTATGGTCTTAATTTTCCTTCAACAATTTTGACTAGGATGCATAGTCCACATTTGTCATACAATTCTAAGCATTTAAGCTTAGAATTCGTTCTAGGTCTTCATCTTAATTTACTAATGATTTTGATTACTATTCATCTTACTAGTCAATCAAAATGTTGACTTTTTCATACTTAATAGATATATTAATCCTAATTACACCAAGATCCCACATTTTGAGTTTTACATTTGCCAGTATTAATTGCTAATTGCAATTTAAAGTCCCCTAGATGCATTTCTAAATTTTCAGTTTTGATTATCTAAGTTTACTGTTCCATTGGACAATTTTACAGTGGAAACTGGGCTAACTTTTCTTCATCAAAATTGTTCCTTATTGTGTCTTCTTTAATTCCCTTTTTAAATTACTCCATTTGGAATTTTTTAGCTCAAGTTATGGTCATTTTACCATAAGTGGCCGGAGTGACCTGTACCAAGAATTTCTGGGCAATTTGGTTCTGCCAGATTTGGTGACCCAAGTTTGGTTGGCAATTTGACTAGGTTATAGTCAAAATTTGGATTTGTGTTCTTCACAAAAGTTGTAGGTCTATGTCTCACCTGCCAGATTTGGTGACCCAATTTCACTTGCATACACTGAGTTATAACCATTTGAATAAATACTATTCATTTGGTCTTTTTCCAGAGACAGCCTATTGGTCACCTGAATTAGGGTAATTTTTAGGTCAACTTGGTTTGGTTTTCTGGGTAGGGTTTCTTCACCAAAGTTGTGCTATTATGTGTCTAGTTTCATGTCCAATTGGCCTTGAACCAATTGAACCTATACATCTCCATTTATGGCTGCCCAAACCTGCTGGACTCACAACCAGTCTTGTAGTGCACACTGGACAGCATACATAACCTTAATTCTCTTGGCACAATTCACTCAATTTCCTACTCAAACATGACCAAATGGTCACTAATTGACCATTACAACCTCTTTTCACCAATACTTAAACCAGATCCAAATTTTGGTGCCCAAACCCTAACTCCAACAATTTCAATTCTCTATATACATACAATCCATGAATTAAAACACCAAAATCATGTTTAATGGCAGCCATACATAACTATTATGCAATCAAATTGTTGAAACCCTAGGTACCCTAAGGCTGCCAAAATTTCATGGGGCAAGTTCATGCATCTTTAATTCATTTTTCATCAAATTTTCAACTTAACTTAAATTCATGCTTTGAAAAGAATGGAAGCAAGAAAATTAGCACTAACCTCTTGGATGAATTTTTACCCTTCACTTTCCTTCACTTTCTCCTCTTCTAATGGCCGCCCAAGTCTAGCTCTAGTGGTAAGGGGAATTTTTTGTGAAGAGAGGGTGAGGTTTTATGGTGTAGTTGGCTAGGGAATCAAGCTCATTTGGAGCTTTAATGGTGGTCTTCCTCTCTTTTTTCTCTTTGGTGCGGGAATAAGAAGAAGGGGCTACTGGAATTGTTTCATTTTTATCTCATTTTTATGTCATTTTAATCCCTTTTAATTTGCTTATTAAATAATGATTAGTTGGAGAGTGTTTAATGACATCATGTGATGTCATAATTCTTAATTTCTTTCATTTTTCTTTTCTTTTCTACTCATTTTCAATTCAATTTTTAACAATATTTGTTCACATTTTATGTCATAATAATTATTTACTTAACTAGACAAGTCGGCCAAAAATTATCTCTGAAGACGAAATGACCAAAATGCTTGCCGTTTGGCTTAACAGACTAAAATTGTCTGTACCGATTAAAAATTTTTTCTAAACCTTTTCTTGGCATTCTAATGCCATAGAACCCTCAATGACTCTTCTCTGGAGTCCCAAAAATTATTTTATGAATTTTCTCCTGAGTTCAGGGCTCCTAGTTGCGAAGACCACAACTCACCACTGGGTTACCCATCGCTAGGGAACCGGCTCATTTAACTTGGTTGTATTTTATTTCTAAAATTTTTTCTAAATTTTTCTTACTATTATTTGAGTTATTTATGACTCCTCACTCTAGTCTAATTATTTTTCCAGACGTTCTAACTGTCCAGACCGATATCGGTCACCGGAATAGTAGAATGTACAGAATCGCTACAGTGAGGGTGTTACACAAATTCTATCCAAAACTTGACCTAAGCACTGTCCCAATCCAGATGACCCTGCACAAAACTCAAAAAATGACCAAATAAACAGTACGTATTCATTTAGTCATAACTCTTTCTATACTGATCCAAATGACCTAAATTTTAGACCATTGGAAAGATTAGACATAGGACTATAATTTCCATGAGGACCTCAGAACCCAGAAATGCCCTAAATGTAATACCCCTATATGCATAGCCTCGTATATTTTACTGTTTCTGTGATCGGTGTCGGTCTAAACAATTAAGAGGAATAGAATCATGTTTAAGTCACCTAGAAAAGCCCTGAATAAAAATTAGTAGTAATTACCATAAGGTCAAGTCTGAATAAGAAAAACAAAACATAAAAGGTTAAGTGAGCTGTGAGTCACAGCGATGGGTGACCTTATCGAGAAGTGACTACGAGGTCAGTTCCAACCCTAATTTTGAATGGGAAATTGTGACACCGCGGTCCTAAGAACTATTGCGAAGCTAGTGGAAAAAAGAAAATTTCAAAAAAGAGTTGATAAGTAGGTCAAATAATTAGGTCAGGGATCTGAAAGAAATACCCAATTATTTACAAACCGGATCAGACCTAACTATCCAATAAAATTTGGGAAATTAAAATTTTGGAATATAGAATTAAATTAAAGAACTATGGAAAAATAAAAGAAAAAGGAAAAAGAAAAGAAAATGACTTATGACATCATCAAGGTGACCTAACAAATGACATCATAAATAATTTTTACTTAATTTAAAGTTTGACTAAGTTAATTAGGACATAAATACAAAAAAATTAAAAGAAGAAAATTAATTCTTCTTCCTTCCCTAAAATGGCCGAATGCCTTCTTTCTCTCACCTCCATGTGTGACAACCATTGAAGAGTTAATCAAGCTTGCATAACTTGATTTTTTCCCACCAATTTCAACCCTAAACCCTAAAAAGCTTCTAAATTACCTTAGACAAGAAGATTGAAGGAGAAAAGATAGGGGATTGAAGAAAAGCACTGGAGCTCCCCATAGTGACACACTGGGGCGTATGAACCCCTTATCAAGCAACTCTTGTAACTGAGTTTTCAACTCCCTCAATTCAGTGGGTGCCATCCTATAAGGAGAAATGGAAATGGGTCTTTGCATCGGCAGTTGTCTCAATAGCAAATTCAACTTCCCTTTCGTGGCAAACTGTAATTCTTCAGAAACACATCCGAGAAGTCCTTTCTCGTGGATATGTCACACAGATCCGGCTTAGCTGCCTAGTATCCACCACATGTGCTAGGTAGGCTTCACTTTTCTCATCATTCTTCTTGCATCGTGGCTGAGATGACATTGGACAAGAAATCTGTCCTTTCCCCCACAACTGTGATCTCATTACCCCCAGGAGTTTTCAAAGAAATCCTCTTCAATTTATAATCAACTATTGCCTGATGACGTGACAACCAGTCCATTCCCAAAATCACGTCAAACTCATGGAAAGGTAACTCAATCAAGTCTGCCAAGAATTCATACCCCTGAATCCTTAATGGGCAACCCTTGTACACTTTGTTCACTACCACACTGTGGCCCAATGGATTAGTAACCAGAATGTCTTGGTCACTCTCCCCTACTAGTATCCCCCTTTCTACGGGTAAGTTGATGCAGATGTATGAATGAGTGGACCTGGATCCACTAATGCATGCACAGATGTATTGTAGAGGAGAACGCACTCGATGACATCCGGCATCTTGCTCCTCCCGAGCTCTCATGGCATAGGCTCTGGCAGTGGTATGCTCTCGTGCCTCACCGGCCGCTCGATGCAGCCTCGTGATGGTCCCACCGCTCGATTTGCGATTTCCTACCCTTTGTGGTGCAGAGTAGGTCTGCGCTTGTGTTGGAGCAACTGTAGTAGTTCTGTGTGGACGGTTTCAATCGATGCTCACGACCCACACCTTAAGCGTGCACCGCCACTCTCTAACACTCCCCCTTATGCCACTTCAGCAATGTGGACATGCGAGTTGCCGGGCTGGTCCTGAACCCCATCCTCGGAGAGCTACCCACCGATGGTGTGGACCGACCTCTCCTAGGGGTAAAGCGTGGCTCAGGCCCCGGACCGACCGACTTTGTGGTTGGCCTGAACTCTGTGTAGGTGGACCTTTGAACTTCTTCCCAGATGCAGGAGATGAACTAGACTGGAGGAGATGGTCTCCGGGCTCTCGTCAAGATTCTCGGAACCTACGCATGGCTAAAGCAACGCGCTAAGCAATAATGCTTAGTGGTGCCAATAATAAAATAAAAAGAAATAACAGGAAGTAAATATGTAGTGAATGTATCGGTGTCTTATTGCAAATAAATTTTCGATGAGTATTTGTAGTCTTACTTATTTTGTACTTGTTATATTCATTATTTCATTAAATTTATCCACTTTCATTTTTGGTTGCCCAAGTAACCTATCTGACGATTGGATGGATAAGCGGGTAACCGCACGGGTATCTAGTACCTCGGGTCGTCACACCATCGGTCACATATGCATCTCCCGGTGTGCAACAGAACAGCTAATAAGCTGTAATAACGATAGGCACAAGGCTAAATATCAATACAATGTCAGAATGACTAAAAGCCATGAAATCACAGAATGGCATAATGCCATGTGCAGTACTGCTAACTGAACCCTATTGGCATGCCAAAATATCCAAACCAATCTTGTTAGGTATACTAGGGCATTTGATACTTTTGTATTTTACAATTTTTGAATTTCAAGTTTTGGTATTACTATTCCCTTCATTAGTCAACAAAAATGTTGACTTTTGCATAGAAAATAGGTACATTGGTTTTAACACTCCCAATATATCACATTTTACATTCAAAATTTGTTGGTATTGGTTAATAATACCATTTCTAAGCTTAAAATTAATGGAGCAGAATTTTCAGTTTTCATACCCTATTTTACTGTTCTATTAGTTATTGTTGCAGTGGAAATTTGGAAAAATGATAAACATGAAAGTTGTTCCTTATTTTGTCTAGTTGAATTTATTTTTTTGAATCACTCCATTTGGAGTTTTTTACCTCAAGTTATGGTCCAAAAACCACAACTGGCCGGATTGAAAATTTTCAGGGCTGACCATATCTACAGCAGATGAATGGATCGCAACTCAATTGTTGGATAGGTTCTGGTCATAATTTTCGGTAGCTTTCTTCATGAAAGTTGTTGGTCTATATCTTAGCTTGTTGCTGGAAAACTTTCAGGTCAATTGGGCCATTCTACAATGAGTTATGGCCAAATGAACAATCACTGTTCATTTGGTCATTCTGCAGAAACTGGTTGCAGGGCACCCGGATTGGGGCAAGTTTTTGGTCCACTTGGTTTGGTCTTATGGGCATGGTTTCTTCACTAAAGTTGTGCCATTATGTGTCTAGTTTCATGTCCAATTGGCCAAACACCAATTGAACTTACACAGCCTAAGTTATGGCTGTCCAAACAGGCTGGACTCATAGCCACCCTGCAAGTCTCACTAGGCAGCATACCAAATCAGTTTTCTAATGCTACAATTCACTCCAAGTTATGGTCAAATTACCTCAAATGGTCACTAATTGACCATTAAAACTTTATTTTGTGTCCATTTTCATCCACCACTAAAATTAAATTTCAAAACCCTAACCCTAATTGTCCAAGCCTCCAATTCATGCATCTTACTCCTAATTTGCTATACTAATCATATAATTTATAAGAGGGGCAGCTAATATGTCACTTTAACCAAAGAATTCTCCTAACTCTAACTCATGTCAAGGCTACCAAAATTTCATGAAATATAACCATGCTTCATTAATTCAATTTTCATCAAATTTTCAACTTAACTTAGCTCAAATTCATGATTAAAAAGGTATAAAAGCAAAGTATATGGCACTAACCTTAGTAGGGCAGAATTTTCTCTTGTTAATTCTTCACTTTCTTTGGCTTTCTTGGCAGCCAAACACTTGCTTAAGATGTAGAGACAAATTTTATTGAAGTGGACTTAGGGTTTTAAGTGAGATTTGGGTGGATTATAAAGCTTTGGTAAGCTTTCAACGGTGGAATGGTTATGGAGTTTGAGGGATACGGGAAGGTGATGGGCTGCTGGATTTTTATGAGTTTTTTGCTGTATTCTATCCACATTTTATTAGTTAATTTAAGTGTTGATTAAATATGATTGGTGGGTAAGTGTTTAATGACATCATATGATGTCATAATTAGTATTTTCTTTCATTTTTTTTCTTCTCTTCTATACTCATTTTCAATTTAATTTTTAGCATTATTTATTCACATTTTATATTATAATAATTATTTACTTAACTGGACAAGTCGGCCAAAAATCACCTCTGAAGGCGAAATGACCAAAATGCCCTCCGTTTGGCTCAACGGGCCAAAATTGTCTGTACCGATTGAAAAATTTTTCTAAATATTTTCTTGGAATTCTAATGCCATAGGAACCTCAATGACCCTTCTCTGGAGTCCCAAAAATTATTTTATGAATTTTCTCTTGGGTCTAGGGCTCCTAGTTGCGAGAACCGCAACTTCCCACTGGGTTACCCATCGCTTGGGCATCGGCTCATTTTACTTGGTTGTATTTTATTTCTAAAATTTTTTCTAAATTTTTCTTATTAATATTTGAGTTAATTATGGTTCCTCACCATAGTTTAAATATTTTTTTTGGACGTTCTAGCTGTCTGGACCGACACTGGTCACCGAAACAGTAGAATGTACGGAGTTGGTACAGGGAGGGTGTTACAACTCTTCCCCTCTAATTTAAATTTCGTCCTCGAAATTTACCTGATGCAAACAGTTGAGGGAACTGTTGCCTCATCGTCTCTTCACTTTCCTAGGTTGCCTCTTCGGTGTTGTGGTGCCTCCAAAGCACTTTCACCCGTGGAATCTGCTTATTCCTCAACTCTTTCACTTCCCGAGCCAGGATCCGTATGGGTTCTTCTTCATATGTCAAATCTGGTTGTACTTCAATTTCTTCCATGGAGATGACATGTGAAGGATCTGAGCGGTATCTTTTTAGCATAGACAAGTGGAACACATTGTGGATCTTATCCAGCTCTGGTAGTAAAGCTAGCCTATAGGCCACTGGACCCACACGTTCAATGACTTCATATGGGCCAATGAACTTAGGGCTTAACTTACCTTTTCTTCCAAACCTCAATACCTTCTTCCACGGTGACACCTTGAGGAACACTTTGTCGCCAACCGCATATTCTATTTCTTTTCTCTTCAGGTCGGCATAAGATTTACATGCATGCGAGGCAACCTTTAGATTGGCTTTGATTAGTTTTACTTTCTCCTCACTGTTTCACCAGTGCAGCCCTACCGATTTTTCGCCCAATTCAGTCCAGACACCTGAGTTCTACATTTTCTCCCATACGATTGCTTCATACGGCCATTTGGATACTAGCTTGGTAGCTATTGTTGTATGCAAATTCTGCCAGTGGGAGGTATCTATCCCAACTTCCCTCAAACTCAATGACACAACCCTTTAGCATATCTTCAAGGACCTGGAGTATATTTCATGTTATTATTATCATTTTAATTCAATATTTGTATCAATTCCATTGATTTCAATTGTTTACCTGGATTACTCTTTCTGATTGGCCATCCGTTTGAGGATGGAAAGCTGTGCTGAAGTGGAGTTGTGTACCCAAGGACTCATGCAACTTCTTCCAAAATCTCGATGTAAACCTTGGGTCTCGATCGATATGATGGAAAGTGGAATTCCATGCGATCTAACTATCTCAGCGATATACAATTACGCTAACTTCTCCGGTGAGTAGTCACCTAATCGGCGAGAAAGTGTGTCGACTTCACAATCTATCTACTATCACCCATACCGCATCATGTTTCTTCCGGGTGAGAGGTAGACCACTTACAAAATCCATGGTGACCGATGCCATTTCCATTCGGTATGCGTATAGGTCAGAGCGAACCCGATGGAACTTGATGTTACGCTTGACTTGCTGACATGTCAATCATTTAGTCACATAGTCGCTATGTCCTTCTTCATACCAGTGCCACCAATCTGAAGTTTGGATCATGATACATTTTTGTACTTCACGGTGCATAGCATACACACCGGTGTGTGCCTCTTTTAGAATCTTGGCCTTCAATTCCCCATCATCCGTACACAGCCTTCCTTTGTAGTAGAGACACCCATCTGCTTTCACCTCATAGTCAGTTGCTTTTCCCTCTGAGATTTTGCTCATAATAGCCATTAATTTTTCATCTGCCTTTTGCCCATCTAAAATCTGCTGTAGCAGGTTTGGCCTCACTTGCAACTCAGCCAAAATAGCTCCATCTCGAACCAAAGATAGACGGGCATTCAATGATCTCAAAGCTGTGATGGACTTTCTGCTCAAAGCATCAGCAACTACATTTGCCTTCCAAGGATGGTCGTCAATTCCACAAGCATAGTCCTTCAGGAACTCAATCCATCGTCTCTGTCTAAGGTTGAGCTCCTTCTGGGTTGGCAAGTATTTGTGCTTTTGTGGTCCGTGTAAATGTAGCACTTTTCACCATATAAGTAATGCCTCCATATCTTCAGTGCGAAGATAATTGCTGCAAGCTCTAGATCATGGGTAGGGTAATTCTGTTCATGTGGCCTTAGCTGTCTGGAAGCATAAGCGACCACCTTTCCCTCTTGCATCAATACACACCCTAACCCATTATGAGAGGCATCACTGTAGACCACAAAGTCCTTTCTCGACATCGGTGTTAACACCGGTGCCTCTGTCAACATAGCCTTTAACTTCTCAATTCGATCGACACTTGTCATTCCAACAAATCGACATTCTTATGTAACAACTTGGTCATTGGAGCAGCTATTAAGGAAAATCCCTTCACAAATCTTCTGTAATACCCAGCTAGCCCCAAGAAGCTTCTGACCTCAGTTGTATTTCTGGGTGGCTTCCATTCCATCACTGCTTCTATTTTTGGGATCCACCCTAATCCCATCAGCTGACACTATGTGTCTAAGGAATACAATCTCATTCAACCAGAAGTCACACTTTGACAACTTAGCATACAACTTCTTTTCTCTCAAGGTTTGCAAAACAATTCTCAAATGCTCATCATGTTCTTCCCTGGTCTTGGAATACACCAAAATATCATCAATAAAGACCACTACAAACCGATCCAGATATGGATGAAAGATACGGTTCATAAGGTCCATGAATGCTGCAGGTGCATTTGTTAGGTCAAAGGGCATCACCAGAAACTCATAATGCCCATACCGAGTCCTGAATGCAGTCTTTGGCACATCTACATCCCTCACCCTCAACTGATGATACCCTGATCTGAGATTAATCTTAGAAAATACTCCTGCTCCCTTCAACTGATCAAACAGATCATCAATTCTAGGAACCGGATATTTGTTCTTCACAGTCACTTTATTCAACTGCTGGTAATCGATGCATAACCTCAAAGTCCCATCCTTCTTTTTCACAAATAGCACTGGAGCTCCCCATGGTGACACACTGGGGCGTATGAACCCTTATCAAGCAACTCTTGCAACTGAGTTTTCAACTCCCTCAATTCAGTGGGTGCCATCCTATAAGGAGCAATGGAAATGGGTGTCAGTCTTACAGTTGTCTCAATAGTAAATTCAACTTCCCTTTCTGGTGGCAAACCAGGTAATTCTTCAGGAAACACATCTGAGAAGTCCTTTACTATGGATATGTCACACAGATCTGGCTTAGCCTACCTAGTATCCACCACATGTGCTAGGTAGGCTTCACAGCCTTTTCTCATCATTCTTCTTGCGATTGTGGCTGAGATGACATTAGACAAGAAATCTGTCCTTTCCCCCATAACTGTGATCTCATTACCCCTAGGAGTTTTCAAAGAAATCCTCTTCAGTTTACAATCAACTATTGCCTAATGACGTGACAACCAGTCTATTCCCAAAATCACATCAAACTCATGGAAAGGCAACTCAATCAAGTCTGCCAAGAATTCATACCCCTGAATCCTTAACGAGCAACCCTTGTACACTTTGTTCACTACCACACTGTGGCCCAATGGATTAGTGACCAGAATGTCTTGGTCACTCTCCCCTACTAGTATCCCCCTTTCTATGGGTAAGTTGATACAGATGTATGAATGAGTGGATCCTGGATCCACTAATGCATGCACAGATGTATTGTAGAGGGAGAACGTACCCCTGATGACATCCGGGGCATCTTGCTCCTCCTGAGCTCTCATGGCATAGGCTCTGGCAGGTGGTATGCTCTCAGGCCTCTCTGCTGGCTCAGATGCAGGCCTCTGTGATGGTCCCACTGCCTCAGATTTGCCAGATTTCCTACCCCTTTGTGGTGTAAGAGTAGGTCTGTCTGCTTGTGTTGGAGCAGCTGTAGTAGTTCTACGTGGACAGTTTCTCAACTGATGCTCTATCGACCCACACCTTAAGCAGGCACCAGTCACTTTCCAACACTCCCCCTTATGCTACTTCAGGCAATGTGGACATGCAGAAGTTGCTGGGGCTGGTCCCCTGAACCCCATCCCTGGAGAGCTACCCACTGATGGTGTGGACTGACCTCTCCTAGGGGTAAACTGTGGCCTGGGCCCCTCGGACTGACCCTGACTTTGTGGTTGGCCTGAACTCTGTGTAGGTGGACCTTTGAACTTCTTCCCAGATGCAGGAGATGAACTAGACTGACCCAGGCCCCTCTTCTGCTGTCTCTCCCTTCTAGTCTGCTCACTTATTCTTACTTTTTCAACTTTTATTGCAGCTTCCACTAACTTGGTGAAGTCTGTGATTCCCAAAGCAGTGATCATGATCTTTATATTGTCATTTAATCCCTCTTCAAATCTCTTACACCTTTCAGCTTTATTGGGGACTATCTCCCTCCCGCAGCGGCTCAATCTGACAAATTCCTTTTCATACTCGGCCACTGTCAGCTGTCTCTGCCTCAGGTTAATGAACTCTCTTCCTCTCTCTTCCAGGTATACACTACCCACATATTTCTTCTTGAATTCGGAGAGGAAAAAGTCCCAAGTTATTACTTCTGGCTGTACTTCACTGGACACCGTATCCCACCATTCATATGCATCATCTTGCAAATGTAAATACAGACTTCTAGATTTTGCTCGCATGCAGTGGAGTTGTTTTAAAATTCACTGCCTGTTCAACCAATTTTCTAACAGAATGAGTCATCTTCTCTCTTGCCAAAGAAGTCCACTGCTCTAAATTTTCTCAATCTTTCCAGGTGTGATTTCGGTTGTGGAGGTGGTGGTGGTGGCATTACCCCAGCCATTTGTTTGAAGAATTCGGCCATTTGCTAGAACACGGCCTGTGGAGGTTGAGCAGGCTCTGCTGGAGCCGGTGGAGCAGGTTCTCCCCTACCCCAGCCTTTCTTTGGTGCAGTGGAGCATGACTCTCCACTTCCTCCTCAACCGCTCCTCCGAGATGTGGGGTCCATATCCTATTCAAAATAACAAAGACAAACAGATCTGCATTAGTGTCACCTCGACTCTTACAAATGCAATGCATGGTATGGACTCAATCTAGGCCTGAAATGCCTAAACCGTGCTCGATACCACTAAATGTGACACCCTTACCCGTCTACAAGATATCCGAGTAAGATATGTCATACGATTGTAAAATGAACACTCTACTTTATCTCAATCATTTTTATTCTTCCTTAATTTACTTTTATCATAGTTTTGAATATAATTTATGAAATATAATTCATTTAAGTCATTTATTGAAATTATAATTTATTTGAGGTTCCGAAAATTTTATAGAAAATCCGGCAGAGTACCGGCTAAAAATGGAGAAAACAGTTCTTCAGAACCTGTGAAAAACACTTCCAATAATCATATTCAATCATTCTCAAACTCCAATATCAAAATCTCAATATTTTTTTCAACAACATTTCCATTTCTCAATCATTCATCTCATGCAATAATCATGTAAAAGTCATAAATAAATATTCACTTTTCCATTCACAAACATAATTTCCATTATTTATATGAACATCAAAATACATTACATAAGTTTCAATTACACAAAAGAAAATAAAAGTTAGTTACAAAATACCAAAATGAAACCTAGTGTCCTACCAATGCACTGAAGATGGTGAGGTGACACGGACACTATGCAGAATCACAGAGGTCTCACCACTGTGGTCTACTGGGCTCTCGATCAGTATCTCCAGAACCTACGCGTGGCAAAAGCAACACGCTAAGCAATAATGCTTAGTGGTGCCAATAATAAAATAAAAAGAAATAATAGGAAGTAAATATGCAGTGAATGTATCGGTGTCTTATTGCAAATAAATTTTCGATGAGTATTTGTAGTCTTACTTATTTTGTACTTGTTATATTCATTATTTCATTAAATTTATCTACTTTCATTTTTGGTTGTCCAAGTAACCTATACTTGGACGATCGATCGATAAACGGTAACCGCATTGGGTATCTAGTACCTCGGGCCGTCACACCATCGGTCACATATGCATCTCCCGGTGTGCAACAGAACAACTAATTAGCTGTAATAATGATAGGCACAAGGCCAAATATCAACACAATGTCAGAATGGCTAAAAGCCATGAAATCACAGAATGGCATAATGCCATGTGCAGTACTGCTAACTGAACCCTATTGGCATGCCAAACTATCCAAACCAATCTTGTTAGGTATACTAGGGCATTTGATACTTTTGAATTTTACAATTTTTGAATTTCAAGTTTTGGTGTTACTATTCCCTTCATTAGTCAACAAAAATGTTGACTTTTGCATAGAAAATAGGTACATTGGTTTTAACACTCCCAACATACCACATTTTACATTCAAAATTTGTTGGTATTGGTTAACAATACCATTTCTAAGCTTAAAATTAATGGAGCAGAATTTTCAGTTTTCATACCCTATCTTTACTATTCCATTAGTTGCTGTTGTAGTGGGAATTTGGAAAAATGATAAACATGAAAGTTGTTCCTTATTTTGTCTAGTTGAATTTCATTTTTTTGAATCACTCCATTCGGAGTTTTGTAGCTCAAGTTATGGTCCACAAACCACAACTGGCCGGATTGAAAATTTTCAGAGCTGACCATATCTACAGTGCAGTGAACAGTGACTGCAACTCAATTGTTGGATAGGTTCTGGTCATAATTTTGGGTAGCTTTCTTCATGAAAGTTGTTGGTCTATATCTTAGCTTGTTGCTGGAAAAATTTCAGGTCAATTGGGCCATTCTACAATGAGTTATGGCCAAATGAACAATCACTGTTCATTTGGTCATTCTGCAGAAACTGGTTGCAGGGCACCCGGATTGGGGCAAGTTTTTGGTTCACTTGGTTTGGTCTTATGGGCATAGTTTCTTCACTAAAGTTGTGCCATTATGTGTCTAGTTTCATGTCCAATTGGCCAAACACCAATTGAACTTACACAGCCCAAGTTATGGCTGTCCAAACAGGCTGGACTCATAGCCACCCTGCAAGTCTCACTAGGCAGCATACCAAATCAGTTTTCTAATGCTACAATTCACTCCAAGTTATGGTCAAATTACCTCAAATGGTCACTAATTGACCATTAAAACTTTATTTTGTGTCCATTTTCATCCACCACTAAAATTAAATTTCAAAACCCTAACCCTAATTGTCCAAGCCTCCAATTCATGCATCTTACTCCTAATTTGCTATACTAATCATATAATTTATAAGAGGGGCAGCTAATATGTCACTTTAACCAAAGAATTCTCCTAACTCTAACTCATGTCAAGGCTGCCAAAATTTCATGAAATATAACCATGCTTCATTAATTCAATTTTCATCAAATTTTCAACTTAACTTAGCTCAAATTCATGATTAAAAAGGTATAAAAGCAAAGTATATGGCACTAACCTTAGTAGGGCAGAATTTTCTCTTGTTAATTCTTCACTTTCTTTGGCTTTCTTGGCAGCCAAACACTTGCTTAAGATGTAGAGACAAATTTTATTGAAGTGGACTTAGGGTTTTAAGTGAGATTTGGGTGGGTTATAAAGCTTTGGTAAGCTTTCAACGGTGGAATGGTTATGGAGTTTGAGGGAAACGGGAAGGTGATGGGCTGCTGGATTTTTATGAGTTTTTTGCTGTATTCTATCCACATTTTATTAGTTAATTTAAGTGTTGATTAAATATGATTGGTGGGTAAGTGTTTAATGACATCATATGATGTCATAATTAGTATTTTCTTTCATTTTTTTTTCTTCTCTTCTCTACTCATTTTCAATTTAATTTTTAGCATTATTTATTCACATTTTATATTATAATAATTATTTACTTAACTGGACAAGTCGGCCAAAAATCACCTCTGAAGGCGAAATGACCAAAATGCCCTCCGTTTGGCTCAACGGGCCAAAATTGTCTGTACCAATTGAAAAATTTTTCTAAATATTTTCTTGGAATTCTAATGCCATAGGAACCTCAATGACCCTTCTCTGGAGTCCCAAAAATTATTTTATGAATTTTCTCTCGGGTCTAAGGCTCCTAGTTGCAAGAACCGCAACTTCCCACTGGGTTACCCATCGCTTGGGCATCGGCTCATTTTACTTGGTTGTATTTTATTTCTAAAATTTTTTCTAAATTTTTCTTATTAATATTTGAGTTAATTATGGTTCCTCACTTTAGTTTAAATATTTTTTTTGGACGTTCTAGCTGTCCGGACCGACACTGGTCACCGAAATAGTAGAATGTACGGAGTTGCTACAGGGAGGGTGTTACAAAAAGTCTGGAAGGGGAAGATTTTCTAGGCAGAGACCCCCTTGATCTGGTCAGCAGACAACCAGAAGTTCTCACCCTCCCCAACCTTGTGAGACATGTGGCAAGACCCATGGTGGGATATGTTACTAGGCTTTAGGAGCCTGTTTTAACTGCAGAGGTACGAGGCATCTAGCTAAAGATTGTACTAGTACCGGTAGATTTGGGCCTCCTCCTGCTACTACAGAAGGGTCTATTCAGAGTTCTGCTACCAGAGGTTCACAACCAGTTAGCAGAGGCAGAGGCAGAGGTAGGGGCAGCACTTCTGGTAGTCAGGGTACAGTAAATCAATTTGAACAAGGCAGTGCTCCGGCCAGAGTCTACACGATGAGACAAAGATAAGAGGCTAAGACTTCTGATATTGTGGATGGTACCTTCTCTATCTCTGATCAAGATGTATTTGTACTATTTGATCCGGGTTTCACCCATTCCTATGTTAGTGCTAGCATCATTAGTTCTCTTGTAGCTCCGTGTGTCAAAATGGGTTTTGAGATGCAAGTAACAAGTCCATTAGGACAAGAGGTCAGAGTCAACAGAATGTATAGAGATTATCCTTTGGTGATCTAAGGACATATTTTTCTGTCAGATTTGATTGAAATTCCCTTTAAAGATTATGATATCATCTTGGGCATAGATTGGTTAGCCAAGCATCACACTATGATTGACTGTAAACTGAAGACAGTCACTTTTGGTCTCCCTCAGTGTCACACCCTACTCTCCCGTAAGATATAACATGATCCCGTAGTACACCTAATGAATTATCGCATTTCGCCACCGATAACCCATTAGATATACTACAAGGGATTTTAAAATAATTTTCGTGAAATTTATATCATTGATTAAAATCTGGTATTATAAATTTTTTTTTAAAATTTTGGCATAGTGCGGGCTGTGTTTTGAGAAAACAGTTCTTCAAACCTGAAAAGGAAAACACTCCCAACATGTTTTCTCAAATACAACTCCAATGACTTCATTTCAACTCACAATTCAAATCTCAATAATCAAATCAATTCACTTTCAAACCAATCTCATCATAAAGAACATTTCATTAATTACAAGACTCAATATTAATATTACAAAACTATTCATGTAAATGAAATCTCAAATTTTCATTTACAATAATTTACATTTAATTACATACCAAAATATTTTACAAGAATTTTTATACAACTGCTCAAATAATTTATATACATATTATTACATGCATACATCAAAACGTGTGTACATAGGTATACCTGGAGCTGATATGAATGTCTCTTCAAAGAAGCTTATTCAATTGCTCCATGCTCTTTTCACCTGCGACAGCATACAAAGCTATCGCTGAATGGTGAACTCAGTGGTGCACAACTATAATTTAAAACATAGTACAATATACCTTAACAAAAATTACAGCAAATAATTTAGAAATCTGGATACTCATCAAATTCCAAAACTCAAAATATTCATTACCAATAATATAAATTATTTGTACAAAATGACTTTGATCACGAAATTCAATTTATCAAATCATAACTAACCATTTAAGGTAATTCCAACAAAATCAATTATACATAAATCATAATTGAAATCACAATTCTTTACTACTCAAAAACATTTTTTTATCTCACTAACTATGCAAGATTAATCTGAAAGGGCTATCTTTGGGGTGATTCTAACTCCCTATGATCGGGGAGGTCGAATCAGATTCTAACTCCCTATGGTCGGGGAGGTTGAATCATCGTGCACAGAACACATCACAATAATTAAACTTCTGAAAGGGCCATAACAAATAAGAACTTATATCTAACCTCAAATAAGAGGAGAATCTAAGCTTGTGCACGTACCATAGTAATCAAAACACAACTAACTCCATTGTCTTCTCAATAAATAAGAGAGATGGGTAATAACCTAGTCAAGCATGTATAGTGAGATATAAAATAATATCACAATCATTTTAGTGAGCATAAATCACAATACAATTCGATTCAAAGTCAATTCCAATATCCAATAATTTTTATGCTCATCACAATTCAAATCATAAATTTGTATTTTTCCATGCAAATTGCCCATCACAATTCAAAACATATTCTATCACAATTTTCCAAAACATAATTTATTCAATCCATAACAATGCTTAATACTTGTGGAAATACCATTTCACAAAGCTAAATTCATACATACTATAACAATTTCAATAATCATTGAATTAAATCCAATGCTTGTTAAACATAATACATTAGAAAAATATGTCATTTAATCATATGAAATATTCAGAACAAAATTAGTTAAAAACTAGTTGTGCACAAACCTGATTTGAGTCACTCCTAGGCCTTGACTCAATGTTCTTTATGCTTCTCAATATCCTTATCAACTGAAACACACAATTTAAAGTATTTCAGTACTCAATGAATTTGTTTCCAACCATAAAATCCAATATCTAAATTTTCTTGGTACTATTCCCTTTAATTTATTTCATTAGTCAACTTATAATGTTAACCCTTGATGCACTCTAAGTGAGTCAATTCCAATGTTACCAATATATCACATTTTAGAGCCCTTTAGTGTTGGTATATGTTACCAAATTTATTTTCAAGTGTATTGCATTTTATTGCAATTTACCAGATTTCGGTATACTATTTTGACCTAGCCGGACAACCTAGTTCCCTCGATTTTCAGGTTTCGGTCCAAACTATAAACTTGTAGGTCTGTGTCTTATTGCATGTGGGGAAAAATTTCAAGCCATTCTGAGTTGTCTAGGCCAAGCTATGGTCAATTTACCAATGCTGGACAGAATGCATCAAAATGGTAACTTTAGGTCATTTTTAGATCACTTTTGGTTCGGCCAGTTTTGGTACCTGAACTTGTGCAAGCTGTTTGGCTTGGTTCTGGAAATTTCTGGTCTTTGGTGCCTTCATAAGAATTGTAGATCTATGTCTAAACTATTCATGGTAAAAATTTTAGGTCAATTGGACCTGTTTTGAGTAAGTTATGGTCAAAACACTAACTACTGCCCAAATGGTCAATTTTCAGGCTTTCAAGTCACTAATCCGGATTTGGTCATTTTTCAAGTTACCTTCTAGGCAGAATTTAGGTAAGCTTCCTTCATGAAAATTGGCACATTTTGTGCCTAGTTTCACCTCCAATTGGTCTCATACCAATTGGAGTCACATACTTAAGGTTATAAGCCAAAACATACACTACCCTACTACACACTCCTCATCACTTACCAATTACATATTTAATACTCACCAAATTACTTCCTTCATGCCAATTCTGGTTTGTACCTTACCATTAACACATTTAACAACACATTTTGGTCATTTTGGACACCTTGTAACCATTCTCAATATGCACACTATAACACAGAATCATCCCAAGTCCATTTACACCATTTAACCACATGAACATACCCCATTTACATACCCAATTCCAAATCATTATACACATATACATGTTGCCATCAATAACAACATAATTCAACAATAATTTCATGAACTTAAACACTTCAATCTTCTTCATGAGGCTGCCAGAAGTTTACACATACCCATCAACTTCCATTTTCACTTTTCCAAGCTTACAAATCAAACTTTACACATGGGATTCAACTTTAATATAATTAAACATTTAAATCAACATTCAAACAACCATTTAGATGCAAGGACAAGCTGTTCATGGTGAGGTTTCATGGCTGCCAGAATAGCTCAACTCCAATAAGTCATCAAATATAAAAAATTCTTCCATAAATCAACTACCTACAACATCCACTCAAAGTTTAAGGAAGCAAGATTGAAAAATACACACTTACTACTTTTGAACTTCTTCAAAACCTTACCAAAACTTAACTTTCTTACTCCAAGTATGCTGCCCAAGGTATGTAGAACAACTTTAGTGAAGGAACTTTAACAAATGGAAGCTTGGATCATGGAAAGAGAAAGCTTGGTTGGGACATCCATGGAGTTTTCCTTTGAGAGAGAAATATAATTCGGAAATGTGGTGATTCAAGGTTGAAGATGAGTTTTTGCTGTCCCATTTAGCTTAACTAGGTGTCCCAAATCTACCTTAGTGGAGCACTAAACAATAATCAAATGTTTAATTATACAAGGTTTCCGAAATTTGCAATTTGGCCACCACACTTTCACTAATTATATTAGGTACCATAATTTAATTTTTTTATGACATTTTCAAAGTTTAATATCATTTATTTTTAATGGAAATTTAGGTCAAAAGGTAGCTAAAGATGTCAATTGACCACAATACCCCTATTCGGGTTGCATTCCCAATTTTTCGGTAACACCGAGTTTTGTCGTTTTCTCGATTTCTCGTTTTTCTTTGTACTAATTAATTAATTTTTCTTTGATATTTCTAATGACATTTATACTTCAATGGATGTTTATTTAAGTCTTAAAAATATTTTCTAGGGTTTCTCGCGGTCTCAGGCTAGTCAACGGTTTACGCCGCAACTTCCCAGTGCGGTCACCCATCGCTATGGTTCTTGGCTCGTTTAATTTGGATACATTTTATTACTATTATTTTTCCTTCATTTTTCTTGTATTTTCTTTTCTTGTATTTCATTATTTTATGTCTCCTCACCCATATCTAAGTATAGTTCTAGGCATCCTAGCTGTCCGGATAACACTGGTCACTGGAATAGTAGAACGCACTACTGAACATAGGGGTGTTACAATTCTCCCCCCCCCTTAAAATAAATTTCGTGTCGAAATTTTACCTAGCATCAGTCTCTGAACAGCTGTGGGTGCTGTCTCCTCATATCTTCTTCACGTTCCCAAGTAACTTCTTGGCCTGAATGATGGTTCCACAGCACTTTAACCAGGTGTATTCATTTATTTCTCAGCTGCTTCACCTCATATGCCAGAATTTCTATGGGTTCTTCCTCATATGAGAGGTCTGGATTTACCTCAATCTCTTCAATTGATAGTACATGAGATGGGCCAGATCTGTACCTCCTTAACATGGACACATGGAAGACACTGTGTATCCTTTCTAGCTCTGGAGGTAATGCTAACCAGTATGCCAAAGGACCCACTCTCTCCAGAACCTTGTATGGTCTGATAAAATGAGGATTCAGTTTCCCCTTTCTGCCAAATCTCATAATCCTTTTCCAAGGAGAAACTTTAAGGAATATCTTATTACCCACTGCATATTCAATATCTCTTCTCTTCAGATCAACATAAGACTTCTGACGGTTTGATGCAGCCTTGAGTTGATTTTTGATCAATCTGATCTTTTCCTCTGTCTGCTGAACAATTTCTAGCCCAATCATCTTCCTTTCACCTACTTCATCCCAACATAGGGGAATTCTGCACTTTCTGCCATATAAAGCTTCATATAGAGGCATCCCAATGCTTGATTGGTAGCTGTTGTTATAAGCAAACTCAATCAAAGGCAAGTGTATATCCCAACTACCTTCAAACTCAATCGCACAAGCCCGTAGCATATCCTCCAATATCTGAATTACCCTCTCAGACTGGCCATCTGTCTGTGGGTGGAATGCCGTGCTAAAGTTCAATCTAGTTCCTAGGGCTCTCTGAAAACTACCCAGAATCTAGAAGTGAACTTAGGATCTCTGTCTGATATAATCGATACTGGCACCCCATGTAGTTTTACAATCTCATTTATGTACAATCTGGCTAATCTCTCCAACTATAGTCCATCCGGAGTGGCAAAAAGTGAGCAGACTTGGTTAGTCTATCAACTATGACCCATACTGCATCATGACTATTCTGTGTCCTAGGAAGTCTCATCACAAAATCCATAGTTATCCGTTCCCTTACAATGTTTCATAGGGTGTCGTTTATATGCTAGCTTGACACTTATTATTGTATACAAATTCTGTTAGTGGGAGGAATCTGTCCCATCTCCCCTCGGATTCAAGGACACAAGTTCTCAGTATATTCTCGAGGGCTTATTAGATTTTACAAGTTATTATTATCATTTCATTTCATTATTTACAGAAACTCAATGAGTTTCAGAATTTATCTGAATTACTTGTTTCAACTGTCCATCCGTTTGAGGATGATAAGTCGTACTGATATCTCTAAATTTATAGCAATTACTATGCTATAGGTAGTTCACATTATTGTAACCGAGTTACTAACTCCAGCTACCTTACAAGTGTAGTCTTTCGACAGGCTAGTTCTGAAGTTTTAAATTTCTGACTAAAATTTTCACATTTATTTCCCATAATAGTACTTTATTCGGGCATAACTGTATCAATTTATAGATTACTTACAAATATTTTATTTTATTGTACAATGAGGAAGCACGTAGCTCTACACAATAATCCCGTGTTGGTACTGTAATCTGTAGCTTACAATACAAACATCGAGAACATTACATAATCACTACGTTATAACCTCATGGACTAGGTTTTTTAGCATCTTATCTTTCTCAAATCCACTAATATCCTAAATCAATTCTGATTATAATATCCCTTGACAATTGCTAACAGTAACATCTTTGCCCTCATCTAGAGCAATTCTATTACTGTAACTTACTTTTAGGTCCTCTTACCTTACATTAAGTAGGCTCGCCAATTAACTTTATAATTTATGGTGTGTTAGAAAATACTTTTAGCTAACAATTCTTGCAAAATTAATGTCAATATACTTGTTATTATAGTTTTTATCCTAAAGGATTAGTCACTAATACATCAAAATTCATTCCCAAGTAAAGGAATAGCAACAGAACATATAGTTCTAACACTAGTACACAACTAAGTAGTGCTGGGATCAAATAATAACTAATTGTTTCTTTCAAAAATTAAGAACTTACCAGCAGCTACATCCGAAGTTTCTATTCTTTCTCCTTGGCGCATAGTGGACGCTCTGACTGGTGCGCTACTATATTCGGGTTGATTCACTGTGTTATGGTAGTGAGGAATACCAACTCTATTTCTATCTCGACTCTGACTGACTGTCTGTGAACCCCGAAGAGCAGATCGAGGTGCTCTAGTACAATCTCTAACAAAGTGTCCAAGCTTTCCACAATTGTAGCAGGCTCCAGAGGCCTTACGATAAATACCTCCATGTAGCTTACTACAAACATGACAGAAACGGGCAGAATAGGAACTTTTGGCTGTTCGACGACTAGATCTTGGTGTTCTCTGCCTTGATGATCCTCCTCTGTCATATCCCTGAGCTCGGGGTTCCTCAAATTCTTTTCTCTTTCCCAAATTACTGTTCGAGCTCTGACCCATAGGTTTCTCCCTCTTCTCTATTTCACACTGCCCTTGTGGGGGTTGGGTTTGTGCTTGAGCTTGAGCTGACAGAGTATCAACCATTTGTTGAAAGAAAGTGGCCATTTGCTGGCCATTTGTGCAGTAATTTGTACTGGTAAAACTAGTACAGTCGGGCCTTCGACATTTTGCGGGGCTGGGGCCTCAACTTGTACTTCTGCCATCACGGACTATTCGATTGTCTCATTCTTCTCTTCCATATCTTTTCACAAGATTTTCTATTCCTGTACAACCAACACAAGGAGATTCCTCTCCATTAGTTCATATTTACGATGTAAATGTATTATATGTATTAAACATTTGAGCAGTTATAGTTACTGACAAAAAGATTTCAAATTCACAGTTCGAAATTTACTTTAAAACCATTGCTCTAATACCACAAAACATGTCACACCCTACTTCCCCGTAAGATGTAACATGATCCCGTAGTACACCTAATGAATTACCGTACTTCGTCTACCGATAACCCATTAGATATACTACAAGGGATTTTAAAATAATTTTCGTGAAATTTATATCATCGATTAAAATCTGGTGTTATAATTTTTTTTTTTAAAATTTCGGCAAAGTGCCAGCTGTGTTTTGAGAAAACAGTTCTTCAAACCTGAAAAGGAAAACACTTCCAACATGTTTTCTCAAATACAACTCCAATGACTTCATTTCAACTCACAATTCAAATCTCAATAATCAAATCAAATCACTTTCAAACTAATCTCATCATAAAGAACATTTCATTAATTACAAGACTCAACATTAATATTACAAAACTATTCATGTAAATGAAATCTCAAATTTTCATTTATAATAATTTACATTTAATTACATACCAAAATATTTTACAAGAGTTTTTATACAACTACTTAAATAATTTACATACATATTATTACATGCATACATCAAAACCTGTGTACATGGGTATACCTGGAGCTGATCTGAATGTCTCTTCAAAGAAGCTTATTCAATTGCTCTATGCTCTTTCCACTGCGACAAAGATACAAAGTCACACTGAGTGGTGAACTCAGTGGTGCACAACTATAATTTAAAACATAGTACAATATACCTTAACAAAAATTACAGCAAATAATTTAGAAATCTGGATGCTCATCAAATTTCAAAACTCAAAATATTCATTGCCAATAATATAAATCATTTGTATAAAATGACTTTGATCACGAAATTCAATTTATCAAATCATAACTAACCATTTAAAGTAATTCCAATAAAATCAATTATACATAAATCATAATTGAAGTTACAATTCTTTACTATTCAAAAACATTTTTTATCTCACTAACTATGCAAGACTAATCCGAAAGGGCCATCTTCGGGGTGATTCTAACTCCCTATGGTCGGGGAGGTCGAATCGGATTCTAACTCCCTATGGTCGGGGAGGTTGAATCATCGTGCACAGTACACATCACAATAATGAAACTTCCGAAAGGGCCATAACAAATAAGAACTTAGATCTAACCTCTAATAAGAGGAGAATCTAAGCCTGTGCATGTACCATGGTAATCAAAACACAACTAACTCCATTGTCTTCTCAACAAATGAGAGAGACGAGTAATAACCTAGTCAAGCATCTATATTGAGATATAAAACAATATCACAATCCTTTTAGTGAGCATAAATCACAATACAATTTGATTCAAAGTCAATTCCAATGTTACCAATATGTCACATTTTAGAGCCCTTTAGTGTTGGTATATGTTACCAAATTTATTTTCAAGTGTATTGCATTTTATTGTAATTTATTAAATTTCGGTGTACTATTTTGACCTAGTCGGATGACCTAGTTTCCTTGGTTTTCAGGTTTCGGTTCAAACTACAAACTTGTAGGTCTATGTTTTATTGCATGTGGAGAAAAATTTCAGGTCATTCTGAGTTGTGTAGACCAAGTTATGGTCAATTTACCAATGCTGGACAGAATGCATCAAAATGGTAACTTTAGGTCATTTTTAGGTTACTTTTGGTTTGGCCAGTTTTGGTACCTGAAATTTTGCAAGCTATTTGGCTTGGCTCTGGCCATTTATGGGCTTTGGTGTCTTCATAATAATTGTAGATCTATGTCTAAACTATTCATGGTAAAAATTTAAAGTCAATTGGACCTGTTTTGAGTAAGTTACGGTCAAAACACTAACTACAGCCCAAATGGTCAATTTTCAGGCTTTCAAGTCATTAATCCGGATTTGGTCATTTTTCAAGTTACCTTCTAGGCAGAATTTAGGTAAGCTTCCTCCATGAAAGTTGGCACATTTTATGCCTAGTTTCACCTCCAATTGGTCTCATACCAATTAGATCACACACTTAAGGTTTCAAGCCAAAACATACACTGCCCTACTACACACTCCTCATCACTCACCAATTACATATTCAACACTCACCAAATTACTTCCTTCATGCCAATTCTGGTTTGTACCTTACCATTAACACATTTAACAACACATTTTGGTCATTTTGGACAGCTTATAACCATTCTCAATATGCACACTATAACACAGAATTTTCCCAAGCCCATTTACACCATTTAACCACATGAACATACCCCATTTACATACGCAATTCCAAACCATTATACACATATACATGCTGCCATCAATAACAACATAATTCAACAATAATTTCTTGAAATTAAAAACTTCAATCTTCTTCATGAGGCTGCCACAAGTTTACACATACCCATCATGTGACACCCCTTACCCGTCTACAGTATAGCCGAGCAAGTTATGCCACTCAGTGTGTCGGAACATCAATTCATGTTTTAATTCCAATTTATCCCTTTTTATTTATTTATTTACAATTTTTGAAAAAAATCTATATTTACCGCAAATTTTATAGAAAATTCAGCAGAGTGCCGGCTATATTTTGGAAAACAGTTCTTCTGCACCTGTTTAAAAACACTCCCAATATAATTACAATCTCAATCTCAATCATTTCTCAAATCAATTCAGTATTCCAAAATTTACATTCAACTCATATTCACCAAGTTCAATGAGAAATACTCATATTTAATTCTGAACACAGTTCATAGATAATTACAGCAAAAATATAAGTACATGAGTTTATAATGTACATAACAAAAGTTTACAAAATACAAAATAACAAAATATCAAAATATCCCAGATGGCCTAATGTCCTACCAAATGCACTGCAATGTGAGGTGACTCTGAACTCTGAGTGCAGATATGATGGCTCACCCAGTATGCGGTCTGCTGGACTCCCCAGCTAAATCTCCAGTACCTGCGCATGGCAAAAGCGACGCGCTAAGCAATTCTGCTTAGTGGTGACAATATAAAATAGAATAAAATAAAATATAATAAAATATGCAGAATGTAGGTTTACATTTTTGGGTGGACTAAATTTCAAATATTTATTGCAATATTATTCGATTAAAGTTGAGTAAGATTTATTAACACTGCCCGAGTAACCTATACTAGTTGGATGGATCGATAAACGGGTAAACTGGCACAGGGTACTAAGTACCTCGGACCATCACACCATCGGTCACATTGTGTCTCCCGGTGTGCAACAGAACAGCTAATAAGCTGTAATAATTATTGGGGGTTAAACCCAAGTATAACAACTCACTGTCATAGCCAAAGGCTATTATTCTGAGAATGGCATGGGATGCCATGAAATACGTAATGACATGAAGCCATATGCGATCGCTTACAGAACCCTATTGGCATGCCAACCTATCCAAACCAATCACATTAGGACTACTAGGGCATTTAACACTTTTAATTTGTGTAATTCTTTGAAATTGAAATTTTAATGATTACTATTCATTTCATTAGTCAACCAAAATGTTGACTTTTGCATTGACAATAGGTAAATTAGGTTAAATATCATCAACATACCACATTTTACATTTTAAACTTGTTGGTATTGGTTGCCAACACCATCTCTAAGCTTAATGATAATTAGACAAAATTTTCAGTTTTCATGCTTTAACTTTACTATTCCATTAGTCACCTTTGCAGTGGTATTTTGGAAAAGTGATCAACATGAAAGTTGTTCCTTATTTTGTCTAGATGAATTTCTTTTTTTGAATCACTCCATTTGGAGTTTCGTAGTTCAAGTTATGGCCTAAACACCATAACTGGCCGGATTGGGCAGATTCCAAAATTCTGGGCAAAACTGATTCTGCCAGATTTGGTGTATCAAGTTTGGTTGGCAATTTGACTAGGTTATGATCATAATTGGGGTCAGGTTTCTTCATGAAAGTTGTTGGTATATATGTCACCTTGTTTCTGGTAAAATTTCAGGTCAATTGGACCTTTCTACATTGAGTTATGGCCAAATGACCAAACACTGTTCATTTGGTCATTTTGCCCAAGCAGAGTGCAGGTCACCCGAATTAGGGCAAGCTTTTGGTCAAGTTGGTTTGGTTTTCTGGGCATGGTTTCTTCATCAAAGTTGTGCCATTATGTGTCTAGTTTTATGTCCAATTAGCCAAACACCAATTGAACCTCTAAAATTCAAGTTATGGCTGTCCAAACAGGCTGGACTCACAGCCACACCTGCAGGTCACCCAAGGCAGCCACTCCAACCTCAAACCCCACAACCCAATTCACTTCATTTTTGATTCAAACCAAACCAAATGGTCACTAATTGACCATTAAAATCTACTTCCCTCATCACAAGATCAAGGTCTCATTTCCCACTCTAAACCCTAACTCAACATTATCAAACATGCACTTTTACTTTGTTTCATCAATCTACTTAACAAATACATATTGTGGGCAGCCCTAATACCCTTTTAACTTCATTAAACTCAATACCATCGAACCCTAACCATGGCTGCTAAAAATAATAGATGGCATACAAGTGGTATTTAACCAATTTCCTTTGCCATTTGCACTAATTTAAAGCCTTTAAACATGAATTTAAAGTGAAAATACATAAGGTTTGTCACACCCTACCCCTCTGTAAGGCATAACATGATCCCGTAGTATACCTAATGAATTACCCACTCCGTCTACTGATAACCCATTAAATACACTACAAGGGATTTTAAAAACTTTTCTTACTTCTTTTACAGTGGTGAGCACTATTTACAGGTATTAAAAACTTTGGTGAACTGAAGTGAAACAACTAACTCATTTGATTTATTTGGAATTTCTGTAAAAATTTTGGCAGAGTGCCATCTGTATTTTGGACAAAACAGTTCTTCAGAAAACCTGTAAAAAGCACTTCAATAATGTTCCAAATCTCAACTCCAATATATTTCTCAACACAACAATTTATCAACTCAATTCCATAGAAATTTTTCAAAGTCTGAGATAAGGAAATATAATACAGCTTTTACAAGTCAAAACAGCTCATAATTATTTTACAACTTCAAGGTACAATTTGAATTTACAACTGCTCAAAACCAAAAACAAAATGTACATACAAAGGTCATACATTCTGATTACAAAATGCAAAATCTTTGGTATACTCATTATACCAGGTAATCCCTCATTTGGATGTATATGCGGCCTAGTCTGCCACATGCTGTCTCTCTACTGCGGCGACAATAAAATGCTATCATTTGAGACAATGTCTCAGTGGTGCACAACATTAACCAAATACAATTTAAATCACAATTCATAAATCATGTAAATAGTGGATACTTAAAACCATAGTTAAATTCAAGATAATAAAGGTCAATAAGAATTTAAACTCCATTTCTCAATATCACAATAAATTTCCATAAGTCAGATCATGTTTGAATTCAAAAGACAGTATATGTCAATGAGGGTTAAAATCCATTTCACAATCTCATAATACACATCAATAAATCACACACACAGCTTAATCATGATCCATAGTTCAATTCGTCCCAAAAGCCGATGGCTAATGAGGTATTCAATTCGTCCCAAAAGTCGATGACTAATGAGGAATAACATAGCTAGCTAGCAAAAATATGAGTACTCATCCAATTCGTCCTCAACAGGCACACACCTCAACACTTCAGCCAGAGAGGGAATTCAATTCGTCCCACTAGACAAGCTAATGAGGAATACAATCAATATACATGATAGCTGTGGTTTCAAACCATTTCCAATGCTTTTCAATCAATAAGTATCCATCAATGTCATTCAAACAATTTTTCACAGTTTCAAACCATTCACAATATTTTTCAATCAATAAGTGTCCATCAAACACATTTTCACAATTTAAAACAATGATATACAAATAGTCAATATTTATTTCAATTGAAAATAATTCAAAAGAAACAGTTGTTGTGCACAAACCTCTGATGACTGTCCCAGTGCGGACTCGGTGTTTCCTTCCCTTTTCTTTGAGTCCTTGTTAATCGAGAAACACAATTTGAAGTGTTTGATGCTAAATTAAGCTCTCTATCGATGGTGTTTGGTAAATAATGCACTGAACTCAATTATTCACTTAATCACCTAATATACCGACCCTCGTTGCGTTTTAGGTAAATTAGGTTTTAGTGTCATTAATATGTCACATTTGATAGGGTTTTAGGTTTGGTATGTTTTACCAAAGTCATTTCCTTGCTTAGTGCATTTTAATGCAAATTGTTGGATTTCGGGACACTGGTTTGACCTAACCGGACGATCTAGTTCCCTCGGTTTTCGGGTCTCGGTCAAAACTACAAACTTATAGATCTAGGTCTTATGGACCGCAGTGCAAAATTTTAGGTCAATCCGAGTTAAGTAGACCGAGTTATGGTCATTACAATATTGCTGGTCAAATGGTACCAAATTAGGTTAATTTTAGGTCAAATTGGTCAATTCTGGTTCGGCCAGTTTTTGGACCAGAACTTGTGCAAGTTGTTTGACTTGCTTATGGTCATTTCTGGGCTTTGGTGTCTTCATAAGACTTGTAGGTATGGGTCTTAACTATTCTTGGTTAAAATTTCAGGTCAATTGGACCTGGTTTGAGTGAGTTATGGCCTAAACACTCACTGCTGCCCAATTGGTCATTTTTCAGGTCCTAATTGCACCTAATCCGAATTGGTCATTTTCTTAGGTCACGTTGCAAGCAGAATTTTGGTATGGTTTCTCAATGAAAGTTGGCACATTTTGTGCCTAGTTCACCTCAAATTGGTCTCATACCAATTGAGGTTATACATTTAAGGTTATAGGCTAAAATGTACACTGCCCTCAATATGCCTTTCACACCCCACTTCAAACACACATTTACCTTTGCAATTTGTTTACTTACCTACCAATCTGTTTTGGTACATTACCAAAAGCATTTTCTACATTACATCAACATTACTTTGGGCAGATTACCATTACCCTCAACACACCAATTATAGTTCACATTTACAATTTCTAAGTACCATTACATACACCTAACCATTACAAATTTTACATACACTTTACAATATCAATCTACATACATATCATCAATCCTTCTAGGTCAATATTCTGCCTACACTTCCTTCAATATATACATTTACTCAAGTGTTCCCAAGCTGCCGCAACCCTTCTTCAACATCAAAGTGCCGTCCAACTTACCAATTCCCATCCAAGTGCATAAATCACCATATAAACATGAAGTAATTCACTAGGTTACTAACTCACCATGATCAACATTATTTCTCATCAATTATATGCATAATAAATCACTAAATGCGTGACCCCATGGCTGTCCAAAAATGGCTATCTCAATAACTACTTAAACTTTAAAATTTCCTTCACAAAATTAACACCCATAACATGAACATAAAGTTTAACAAAGGAATTCTCAAAAGTGTAAACTTACCTTTGATTGTAACTTGCTAAACCTTCACCAAACTTCTCAAATTTGGTATCAATATCTTCCTTGTGATGTGTAGACAAAGTTTAATGAAGAAACCTAAGAGGTTGGAGTTGAAAATGGAGAGTTAAGTGAAGCTTGAGAAAAACGTCAATGGTGATTCTTTTCTTTCTCAAATCGGCATGAAGGAACTCAAATGAGGAAGATGACTCTTGAGTGGGAATAATCTGCCCACTAATGAATATATTTAACCATTTTAATGTTCTTATTGGTCCACTAAAAAATTAAATCATATTTTAAGCTTAAATGTATTATTTACACATTTTCACCCCACTTTTAGCTATTTGTATTAGGTACCCCTCTTTTAATTTTTCATTTCATTTTTTTAAGTGTAATATTATTTATTTTTAATGGACATTTAGGTCAAAAGACAATTCGGGGTGTCAAATGACCATAATGCCCCTGTTCGGGTTACGTTCCCGATTTTTCGGTATTACCGGGTTTTGTCTGTTTTTCGATTTCTCACTTTTCTTTGTACTATTTATTTAATTTTTCTTTGATATTTCTAATGATATTTATTCTTCAACAAGGGTCTATTTAAGTCCTAAAAATGTTTTCCAGGGTTCCCATGATCCGAGAGCTAGTCAACGGTCCATGCCGTGACTTCCGATCTGATCACCCATCGTTAGGTTTCATTTCGTTTAACTTGATCACATTTCTTTGCTATCATTTTCCTTTGTTTTTCTTGTACTTTCTTTTCTTGTATTTCATTATTTTATTTATCCTAACTCTCATTGAAGTGTGGTTCTAGGCATCCTAGTTGTCCGACAGACACTAGTCACCGGAGCAATGAGCGCACTACCGAACTTAGGGGTGTTACAATTCTCCCCCCCTTAATAAATTTCGTCTCGAAATTTTACCTGGAATTAGTCTCTGAACAGCTGTGGGTGCTGTCTCCTCATATCCTCTTCACGTTCCCAAGTAGCTTCCTGGCCTGAATGATGGTTCCACAAAGACTTTAACCAGTGTATCTGCTTGTTCCTTAGCCGCTTCACCTCATATGCGTAATTTTTATGGGTTCTTCCTCATATGAAAGGTCTGGATTTACTTCAATCTCTTCAACTGATAGTACATGAGATGGGTCAGATCTGTACCTCCTTAACATGGACACATGGAAGACACTGTGTATCCTTGCTAGCTCTGGAGGTAATGCCAACCGATATGCCAAAGGACCCACTCTTTCCAGAACTTCATATGGTCCGATGAAACGAGGACTCAGTTTACCCTTTCTGCCAAATCTCATAATCCTCTTCCAAGGAGAAACTTTGAGGAATACCTTATCACCCACTGCATACTCAATATCTCTTCTTTTCATATCAACATAGGACTTCTGACGGTCTGATGCAGCCTTGAGTCTATCTCTGATCAATATGATCTTTTCCTCTGTCTGCTGAACAATTTCTGGCCCAATCATCTTCCTTTCACCTACCTCATCCCAACATAAGGGAGTTCTGCACTTTCTACCATACAAAGCTTCATATGGAGGCATCCCAATGCTGGATTGGTAGCTGTTGTTATAAGCAAACTCAATCAAAGGCAAGTGTGTATCCCAACTACCTTCAAATTCAATCACACAAGCCCGTAGCATATCCTCTAATATCTGAATAACCCTCTCAGACTGGCCATCTGTCTGTGGTTGGAATGCTGTGCTGAAGTTCAATCTAGTTCCTAGGGCTCTCTGAAGACTACCCCAAAATCTAGAAGTGAACCTAGGATCTCTGTCAGACACAATTGATACTGGCACTCCATGCAGTTTTACAATCTCATATATGTACAATCTGGCCAATCTTTCCAGGCTATAGTCCATCCGAACCGGTAAAAAGTGAGCAGACTTGGTCAATCTGTCAACTATAACCCATACTGCATCATGACTACTCTGTGTCCTTGGAAGTCCTGTAACAAAATCCATAGTTATTCGTTCCCATTTCCACTGCATCGACAAAGGATGTAACAAACCAGCTGGAACTTGATGTTCTGCCTTTACTTGCTGATAAGTTAGGCATTTGGAAACGAATTCAGCTATATCTCTCTTCATACCCATCCACCAGTAATGTTCTTTCAGCCCTCTGTACATGTTAGTTCCACCAGGGTGCATAGCAAATGGAGACTCATGTGCTTCCTTCATAATGATTTGTCTCAATTCCACATCACTAGGAACGCACATTCGCTTCGATGTAGCAATAAACCATCATCTCTCACGGAGAATTCAAGTTTCTTGCCTGTGGACTTCTTTCGGTAACGATGTTTTCTCATCACTGCGCGACCATTCGATCTCGATCAATCAACACCGGCCGTACATGCCATGCCATGCAACTACTTGTCATCCCTCATCATCAATTTCTAAACTGGCATGCTGTGCTTTCAATTCATATACCATGGACAAAGGAGAAACTCTGAGACTTGCCATAGTCTTGCGACTTAAGGCGTCAGCCACCACATTTGCTTTCCCTGGCTGATAGTCTATTAAGCAATCATAGTCTTTAATGAGTTCTAACCATCTCCTCTGCCTCAAATTCAATTCCTTCTGGGTACCTAAGTACTTCAAGCTCTTGTGATCTGTGAAAATGTAGCATTTCTCCCCATACAAATAGTGTCTCCAGATCTTCAGAGCAAAAACAATAGCTGCTAACTCCAGATCATGTGTTGGGTAGTTCCTCTCATGCGGTTTCAGCTGGCGTGATGCATAAGCAATGACATTCCGATCTTGCATCAGTACACAGCCTAACCCATTGTGAGAAGCATCACTATAAACTGTGTATTCTTTACCCGAAGTAGGTAAAGTGAGAACTGGAGCTTCAGTTAAGCACCTCTTCAACTCATCAAAACTCTGCTGACATTTGTCTGTCCACTGAAATTTTACATCTTTCCGAAGCAGCTTAGTCAGTGGAGAAGATAACATAGAGAATCCCTTCACAAACCGATGGTAATATCCAGCTAGACCCAGAAAACTGCAAATTTCTGTGATGTTCCTGGGCGGCTTCCAATTAAGGATAGCTTCTACCTTCTTTGGAATCTACCTTGATCCCTTCAGCTGACACAACATGTCCCAAAAAGGAGATTTCTTTCAGCCAAAATTCACATTTCGACAATTTGGCGTATAGCTGTTTCTCCCTTAAAGTCTGCAGTACAATCCGCAGATGTCTGTCATGCTCCTCTGCATTCCTTGAATATATCAAAATGTCATCAATAAACACCACCACAAATTGATCAAGATATGGTCTGAAGATAGTGTTCATCAGATCCATAAAAGCAGCTGGAGCATTTGTCAACCCGAATGGCATTACTAGAAACTCATAGTGGCCATACCGAGTTCTGAAAGCAGTTTTTGGAATACTCTGCTCTTGCACCTTCAACTGATAGTAACCAGATCGCAAATCAATTTTGGAGAATACAGCTGCACCCTTCAACTGATCGAACAGATCATCAATGCGAGGCAATGGATATCTGTTCTTTATTGTCACCTTATTCAACTGCCGATAATCTATACATAAGCGGAGAGTACCATCCTTCTTCTTAACAAACAACACTGGTGCTCCCCAAGGTGACACACTAGGGCGGATGAAGCCCTTTTCAAGTAATTCTTGCAACTGTATCTTCAACTCCTTCAACTCTGCTGGTGCCATTCTGTATGGCGTTATGGAGATTGGATCCACACCAGGCATAACATTAATTTCAAACTGCACTTCTCTTTCCGGAGGTAATCCTGGCAATTCATCAGGAAACACATCTGGAAAGTCATGTACTGTAGGGATGTCCTTCAATGCTGGACTCCCCACTTGGGTGTCTACCACATGTGCCAAGTATGCTTCACACCCCTTTCTGATCATTTTTACAGCTCTGCAAAGAAATGATGTTTGATGGCAATAACTGCCTCTCCCCATGTATTACCACATCACTGTACTGAGGAAGGCCAAAAGTGACTGTCTTCAGCCTACAGTCAATCATGGCATGATGCCTAGCTAACCAATCCATGCCCAAGATGATATCATAATCTCTGAAGGGCATTTCAATGAAATCAGACAGGAAAGTGTGTCCTTGGATCACCAAAGGACAATCTCTATACATTCTATTAACCCTGACTTCCTGTCCTAACGGACTTGTTACTAGCACCTCAAAGTCCATTTTTGTACATGGAACAGCAATGCAATCAATGATGCTAGCACTCACATAAGAATGGGTAGAACACGGATCAAATAACACAAACACATTCTGGTTAAAAGTTGAGAAGGTACCAGCCACAACATCAGATGTCTCTGCCTCTTCCCTCTGTCTCATGGCATAGACTCTGACTGGAGCACTATCTTGCTCTGATTGTTTTACTGTGCCTTGGCTGCCTGCTGGGTTACCTCTACCCCTGCCTCTACCTCTGCTAGGTGGTTGTGAGCTTCTGGTGACAGGGCTCTGAACTGACCCTTCTGCAGTAGTAGGAGGTGGTCCAACTCTGCGACTACTGGTGCAGTCCTTGGCAAAGTGTCCTGTGCCTCCACGGTTATAACAGGCTCCAATAGCCTTGTAGCAGATCCCACCATGATTTCTTCCACATGTTTCACATTGGCGGGGAGGATAGGAATCTCTGGTACTCTTTGTCAGTTGGGAGGTCTCTGTCCTGAATATCTTCCCCTACCAGATTTCTTGCCACCTCTGCCATATCCCCCATAGTTCTTCCTCTTTCCAGTATGACCGCTGGAACTCTGTTCTACAGATTTTCCCTCTTTCTCTGTCTTCTCTGATCTCTTTTTCTCTGGAGCAGTCTCAAACTCAACTCTTTCCAACTCTAGGGCTTGAGAAACAAGTTCAGAGAAGTTAGTGTGTTTGAAGCCGAGCACTTGTACTGACATCTGGGCTTCAAGCCAGTTTCAAACCTCTTGCATCTTTCCCTGCTGGTAGAGAGTAGAATCATTGCATAATGGCTAAGGCAGGAAAATTCTCTTTCATACTCAGCCACTGATCTGCCCCCCTGTTTCAAACTTAGGAACTCTTGTAGCTTCTGGTCTACATAAGCATCAGGGATATATTTCTGAATTCCACGAGAAGTCATTCCATGTTAGCAGTAGGCTCTACCGCATCGTGGGGAATGGTTTTCCACCACCATAAGCATCCCCACAGAGCAAGGACCGAGTATTCAAATCTAAGCTCTTCTGTACAATGAAGTTTCTTGAACACCCTATCCATCCTCTCTAACCATTGTTCAGCTTCTAGAGGATCTACTGTCCCCTTAAACTCTGTAGCCCCATACTTCATCAATTTGTCATACTGCCTCGTAGGAGACTGTGGTTGTACCACTGGTGTCTGTATTGGGACTTGAGTAGGCACATTACCAGCCATTTGTTGGAACATTGCAGCCATCTGCTGAGCGAGCAGAAATCGATGCTGCGGTGGTCTTCTTGAACCACTAACATTTTGTAGGCCTGGGGCATCCCCTTGCACCTCAGCCTCAATAGACTGATCAACTGAATGATCACCCTCTTCCATATTCAATGTGAGGATTTAAGATCTCCTGAACCAATAACACAAGGAGATTTCCTCCCGTTAGTGCATATTTATAATGTAATGTATTGTATGTATCAAACAATGATATTGAGCAGTTGTACTATGAAGAAAGAATATTCAAATAACAGGTGAAAACAGAATTTAAAAACTTTGCTCTGATACCACCAAAACATGTCACACCCTACCCCTCTGTAAGGCATAACATAATCCCGTAGCATACCTAATGAATTACCCACTCCGTCTACTGATAAGCCATTAAATACACTACAAGGGATTTTAAAAACTTTTCTTACTTCTTTTACAGTGGTGAGCACTATTTACAAGTATTAAAAACTTTGGTGAACTGAAGTGAAACAACTAACTCATTTGATTTATTTGGAATTTCTGTAAAAATTTTGGCGAGTGCCATCTGTATTTTGGACAAAGCAGTTCTTGAGAAAACTCAGTAAAAGCACTTCAATAATGTTCCAAATCTCAACTCCAATATATTTCTCAACACAACAATTTATCAACTCAATTCCATAGAAATTTTTCAAAGTCTGAGATAAGGAAATATAATACAGCTTTTACAAGTCAAAACTTTCATAATTATTTTACAACTTCAAGGTATAATTTGAATTTACAATGCTCAAAACCAAAAACAAAATGTACATACGATGTCATACATTACTGATACAAAATGCAAAATCTTGGTATACTCATAATACTGTAATCCCTCATTGGATGTATATGCGGCCTAGTCTGCTTACTGCCTCTCTCTACTGCGACAATAAAGCTATCATTTGAGACAATGTCTCAGTGGTGCACAACATTAACCAAATACAATTTAAATCACAATTCATAAATCATGTAAATAGTGGATACTTAAAACCATAGTTAAATTCAAGATAAACTCCATTTCTCAATATCACAATAGATTTCCATAAGTCAGATCATGTTTGAATTCAAAAGACAGTATATGTCAATGAGGGTTAAAATCCATTTCACAATCTCATAATACACATCAATAAATCACACACAGCTTAATCATGATCCATAGTTCAATTCGTCCCAAAAGCCGATGGCTAATGAGGTATTCAATTCGTCCCAAAAGTCGATGACTAATGAGGAATAACATAGCTAGCTAGCAAAAATATGAGTACTCATCCAATTCGTCCTCAACAGGCACACACCTCAACACTTCAGCCAGAGAGGGAATTCAATTCGTCCCACTAGACAAGCTAATGAGGAATACAATCAATATACATGATAGCTGTGGTTTCAAACCATTTCCAATGCTTTTCAATCAATAAGTATCCATCAATGTCATTCAAACAATTTTTCACAGTTTCAAACCATTCACAATATTTTTCAATCAATAAGTGTCCATCAAACACATTTTCACAATTTAAAACAATGATATACAAATAGTCAATATTTATTTCAATTGAAAATAATTCAAAAGAAACAGTTGTTGTGCACAAACCTCGATGATCGTCCCCACAGTCCGACTCGGTGTTTCCTTCCCTTTTCTTTGAGTCCTTGTTAATCGAGAAACACAATTTGAAGTGTTTGATGCTAAATTAAATCGTCTCTATCGATGGTGTTTGGTAAATAATGCACTGAACTCAATTATTCACTTGATCACCTAATATACCGACCCTCGTTGCGTTTTAGGTAAATTAGGTTTTAGTGTCATTAATATGTCACATTTGATAGGGTTTTAGGTTTGGTATGTTTTACCAAAGTCATTTCCTTGCTTAGTGCATTTTAATGCAAATTGCTGGATTCCGGGACACTGGTTTGACCTAACCGGACGATCTAGTTCCCTCGGTTTTCGGGTCTCGGTCGAAACTACAAACTTATAGATCTAGGTCTTATGGACCGCGGTACAAAATTTTAGGTCAATCCGAGTTAAGTAGACCGAGTTATGGTCATTACACTATTGCTGGTCAAATGGTACCAAATTAGGTTAATTTTAGGTCAAATTGGTCAATTCTGGTTCGGCCAGGTTTTGGACCCGAACTTGTGTAAGTTGTTTGACTTGCTTATGGTCATTTCTGGGCTTTGGTGTCTTCATAAGACTTGTAGGTATGGGTCTTAACTATTCTTGGTTAAAATTTCAGGTCAATTGGACCTGGTTTGAGTGAGTTATGGCCTAAACACTCACTGCTGCCCAATTAGTCATTTTTCAGGTCCTAATTGCACCTAATCCGAATTGGTCATTTTCTTAGGTCACCTTGCAAGCAGAATTTTGGTATGGTTTCTCAATGAAAGTTGGCACATTTTGTGCCTAGTTTCACCTCAAATTGGTCTCATACCAATTGAGGTTACACATTTAAGGTTATAGGCTAAAATGTACACTGCCCTCAATATGCCTTTCACACCCCACTTCAAACACACATTTACCTTTGCAATTTGTTTACTTACCTACCAATCTGTTTTGGTACATTACCAAAAACATTTTCTAAATTACATCAACATTACTTTGGGAAGATTACCATTACCCTCAACACACCAATTATAATTCACATTTACAATTTCTAAGTACCATTACATACACACCTAACCATTACAAATTTTACATACACTTTACAATATCAATCTACATACATATCATCAATCCTTCTAGGTCAATATTCTGCCTACACTTCCTTCAATATATACATTTACTCAAGTGTTCCCAAGCTGCCGCAACCCTTCTTCAACATCAAAGTGCCGTCCAACTTATCAATTCCCATCCAAGTGCATAAATCACCATATAAACATGAAGTAATTCACTAGGTTACTAACTCACCATGATCAACATTATTTCTCATCAATTATATGCATAATAAATCACTAAATGCGTGACCCCATGGCTGTCCAAAAATGGCTATCTCAATAACTACTTAAACTTTAAAATTTCCTTCACAAAATTAACACCCATAACATGAACATAAAGTTTAACAAAGGAATTGTCAAAAGTGTAAACTTACCTTTGATTGTAACTTGCTAAACCTTCACCAAACTTCTCAAATTTGGTATCAATATCTTCCTTGTGATGCTTAGACAAAGTTTAATGAAGAAACCTAAGAGGTTGGAGTTGAAAATGGAGAGTTAAGTGAAGCTTGAGAAAAACGTCAATGGTGATTCTTTTCTTTCTCAAATCGGCATGAAGGAACTCAAATGAGGAAGATGACTCTTGAGTGGGAATAATCTGCCCACTAATGAATATATTTAACCATTTTAATGTTCTTAGTGGTCCACTAAAAAATTAAATCATATTTTAAGCTTAAATGTATTATTTACACATTTTCACCCCACTTTTAGCTATTTGTATTAGGTACCCCTCTTTTAATTTTTCATTTCATTTTTTTAAGTGTAATATTATTTATTTTTAATGGAAATTTAGGTCAAAAGACAATTCGGGGTGTCAAATGACTATAATGCCCTGCTCGTTACGTTCGATTTTTCTGTTACACGGTTTTGTCTGTTTTTCGATTTCTCACTTTTCTTTGTACTATTTATTTAATTTTTCTTTTATATTTCTAATGATATTTATTCTTAAACAAGGGTCTATTTAATTACTAAAAATGTTTTCCAGGGTTCCCCCAGCAGCCTGGCTAGTCAACGGTCCACGCCGTGATTCTCCGCTATGTCACCCATCGTTAGGTTTCCTACTGCTTAACTTGATCACATTTCTTTGCTATCATTTTTCCTTTGTTTTTCTTGTACTTTCTTTTCTTGTATTTCATTATTTTATGTCTCCTCACTCTCATTGAAGTGTGGTTCTAGGCATCCTAGCTGTCCGGACAGCACTGGTCACTGGAGCAGCAGAACACACTACCGAACTTAGGGGTGTTACAAGGTTAGGTCACTAACCTCTAATGGAGTGATTTTCCTCCTTGCTCAAAGTCTTAGTTTCCTTTCCTTTTTGCTCCCACAATAATCACCAAGATGATAGAATGAATTTTTGTATTGGTAATTAGGGTTTTTAATGGAAGAAAGCTAAGAAAAATGAGGAATGGAAAGTTGTTAATGGTGGAATAAGGGTGAGTGGCGGCATGAAGAAGAAGATAGGGAGCTGATTTTTGGTTTCTAGAATTCTGCCTTCTTTACTCATTTTATTTCATTTTAATGGTCTTGCTTAAATTTGATTGGCCCATACACTTTTAATTACCTCATGCTTACATAAGCATGAGGTAATAAATCCCATTATCTTGTTTATTTTTTCTTTCATTTCTTATTCATTTTTAAATCAATCTTGATTAATATTTGTTCAAATTTTATGTCATATAATTCATTTACATGAATGGACAAGTTGGTCAAAAATCATCTCTGAAGACGAAATGACCAAAATGCCCTCCGTTTGGCTTACCGAGCTAAAATTGTGTGTACCGATAGAAAAAATTTTCTAAGCATTTTTTTGGCATTCTAATGCCATAAGAACCTCAATAACCCTTCTCTGGAGTCTCAAAAATTATTTTATAATTTTTCCCCCTGGTCTAGGGCCGCTAACTACTTCACTGCTACTTCCCTTCGTTACCCATCCTCGGTGTTTCTTGCTTAACCTTAGTGTATTTGATTTCTAAAATTTTTCCTAAATTTTTTTCTTATTAATATTTGAGTTAATTATAGTCTCTCACTTTAGTTTAAATATTTTTCCATACATTCTAGCTGTCCGGACCGACACCGATCACCGGAACAGTAGACTGTACGGACTAGCTAAAGTGAGGATGTTACACATCAACTTCCAATTTCACTTTTCCAAGCTTACAAATCAAACTTTACACATGGGATTCAACTTTAATACAATTAAACATTTAAATCAACATTCAAACAGCCATTTACATGCAAGGACAAGCTATTCATGGTGAGGTTTCATGGCTGCCAGAATAGCTCAACTCCAATAAGTCATCAAATATCAAAAATTCTTCCATAAATCAACTACCCACAATATCCAGCAAGATTGAAAAATACACACTTACCACTTTTGAACTTCTTTAAAACCTCACCAACCAAAACTTAACTTTCTTGCTCCAAGTATGCTGCCCAAGGTATGTAGAACAACTTTAGTGTAGGAACTTTAACAAATGGAAGCTTGGATCATGGAGAGAGAAAGTGTGACACCCCTTACCCATCTACAGTGTAGCCAAGCAAGTTATGCCACTCAGTGTGTCGGAGCACCAATTCATGTTTCAATTACAATTTATCCCTTTTAATTCATTTATTTTCAATTTTTGATAAATCTGAATTTTTTAGCAAATTTTATAGAAAATCCGACAGAGTGCCGGCTATAAATTAGAAAAATAGTTCTTCTGAACCTATTTAAAAATACTTCCAATATAATTTCCAAATCCAAACTCCATTATACACACATATCTCAACTCAATCTCAAAATCTCAATACTATTTTCAAAACTTTTCTATTCACTTCATCACTGGAAGCTCATTCATAAATATTTCTCAACTTTTCATTTATCAACATACATTATACAGAAAATTTCAATAACATGAAATTTCATATATTTACGTCATCATTAATTTCAAGAGTTTATAGTTACAATCCAAAACTAATACAAAATACAAAAAACAAGTGCTACCCCAAAGTCCTAATGTCCTACCATATGCACTACAGAATGTGAGGTGACTCTAGACTCCGGATGCAGCTCTGAAAGCTCACCTTGTCTGATGTCTGCTGGGCTCCCCAGCTAGGTTTCCAGTACCTACGCGTGGCAAAAGCGACGCGCTAAGCAATTCTGCTTAGTGGTGACAATATAAAATAAAATAAAAATAAGTATGCAGAATGTATGTTTACATTTTTTTAGGTAGACTTAATTTCTTATATTATTTGCAATATTATTCGATTAAAATTTAGTACGGTTTATTATCATTGCCCGAGTAAACCATACTAGTTGACTGGACTGGATAAACGGGTAAACTGGCACTGGGTACTAAGTACCTCGGACTATTACACCATCCGTCACATTGTGTCTCCCGGTGTGCAACAGAACAGCTAATAAGCTGTAATAATCATCAGGGATAAAACCCGAGTGTAACAACTCAAATAATATAGCCAAAGGCTATTATGTCACAGAATGGCATGGGAAGCCATGAAACACAGAATAGCATAAAGCCATATGCAGTACTGCTAACAGAACCCTATAGGCATGCCAACCTATCCAAACCAATCTTGTTAGGTATACTAGGGCATTTTACACTTTTAAGTTTCACATTTTTTGAAATTTAAGTTTTAGTGTTACTATTCCATTCATTAGTCAACAAAAATGTTGACTTTTGCATAGACAATAGGTACATTGGTTTTAATACTCCCAACATACCACATTTTACATTCTAAATTTGTTAGTATTGATTGCCAATACCATTTCTAAACTCAATGTTAATTTGACAGAATTTTCAGTTTTCATGCTTTGTCTTTACAGTTCCATTAGTCATTTTTACAGTGGGAATTTGGCAAAATGATCAACATGAAAGTTGTTCCTTATTTTTTCTAGTTGCATTTCTTTTTTTGAATCATTCCATTTGGAGTTTTATAGCTCAAGTTATGGTCCAAAAACCACAATTGGCCAGACTAAAATTTTTTCAGAATTTCTGGATTGACCAAATCTATAGTACATGGAATAGTGACTGCAACTCACTTTTTGAATATGTTCTGATCATAATTTGGGTTAGGTTTCTTCATGAAAGTTGTTGGTCTATATCTCAGCTTGTTGCTGGTAAAATTTCAGGTCAATTGGACCTTTCTACACTGAGTTATGGCCAAATAACCAAACACTGTTCATTTGGTCATTTTGCCTAGGCAGAATACAGGTCACCCGGATTAGGGCAATCTTTTGGTCAACTTAGTTTGGTTTGGTTTTCTAGGTATGGTTTCTTCACCAAAGCTGTGCCATTATGTGTCTAGTTTCATGTCCAATTGGCCTTGCACCAATTGAACCTCTACAATTCTAGTTATTGCTGCCCAAACCTGCTGGACTCATGCCCAGTCCCGCAGGTCACCAAGGGCAGCCGCACCAAACTCCAATCCCACTGCACAATTCACTTCATTTTTGGTTTAAACAGAACCAAATGGTCACTAATTGACCATTAAAACCTACTTCCATCATCACATGGTCAAAGTCTCATTTTTCACCCCAAAACCCTAATTCAAACATTACAAATCATGCATTATCATTGCACTTCATCACTCCACTTACAAGATGCATATTAAGGGCAGCCATACTAGCATGTTAGCCCCATAAACTCATCACAATCATACCCTAACCAAGACTGTCGAAATTATAGGTTGGCATACAAATGGTATTTAACAAATTTTCTTTGTAAATTGCACTCATTCTTAGTCCTTAACATGAATTTAAAGTGAAAACTATGGTTAGGTCACAAACCTCTAATGGAGTGAGATTTCCCACTTACAAAAGTTCTTCCTTTTCCTTTCTTTTTGCTCCTAAAAGACTCTCCAATGTGTAAGAATACTTTTTTGTGTTGCCAGGTGTGACACCCCTTACCCGTCTACAGTGTAGCTGAGCAAGTTATGCCACTCAGTGTGCCAGAGCACCAATTTATATTTCTATTAAAATTTATCCCTTTATAATTCATTTATTTTCAATTTTGATAAATCTAAATTTATCCGCAAATTTTATAAAAAATCCGGCAGAGTGCCGGCTGTAAATTGGAAAAACAGTTCTTCTGAACCTAACAATGGCTGCCCAAAATCTAGGGTTTCCATCCAAATGGTATTCAATAATTTTTCTTTGCAATTCACACTTATTCAAGTCCCTAAACATGTATTCAAAGTAAAAATTTAGGGTTAGATCACTAACCTTAAAGGAGTGAGCTTTCCAATTTGCTAAAGTTCTTCCTTTCCTTTTCTTTTTATTCCCAAAAGAATCTCCAAGATGCTAAATAACTTTTTGTGTTGGGAAATTTAGGTTTTAATGGATAGAAACCCAAGAAATCAAGCTTGGGTAAAGCTTGGTTATAGAGGGCAAAGGGGGTGGCATGAAGAAGGAGAGAGGAGCTTTACGAATTTTTGGGCTTCTTTTTCTTTCTTTTTCTGCCACTTAAGTCTTTTTAAATACCTTGGTGACATGTGTCAACACTTGATTGGGTTGGAGACTTTTAATGACATCCTTATGATGTCATAATTTCAATTTCTTTCATTTTTCCATCCTTTTCTTGTCCAATTAATTTCAATTAAATTTTTAATAACATTTAATCATATTTTATGTTATATAAATTATTTATTTAGCTGGACAAGTTGGCCCAAAAATCATCTCTGAAGACGAAATGACCAAAATGCCCTCCGTTTGGCTTAACGGGCCAAAATTATCTGTACCGATTGAAAAATTTTTCTAAGTATTTTCTTGGCATTCTAATGCCATAAGAACCTTAACGACCCTTCTTTAGGGTCCCAAGAATTATTTTATAATTTTTTTCTAATTTTTTTTATTAATTATTTGAGTTAATTTTTGGTTCCTCACTTTAGTTTAAATATTTTTTTCGAATTCTAGCTGTCCGGACCAACACTGGTCACCGGAATAGTAGACTGTACGGACTAGCTAAAATGAAGATGTTACACCAGGTTAGGGTTTTTTGGGGTAGAAGCTAGTGAAATCAAGCTTTCAAAAGCTTGAAAATGGGTGGCTATGGAGGGAAGGTCACGGCAAGGAAGAATAAGAGAAAGAGAATTCTGATTTTTTTTTCATTTTTCAGCCCAATTTGTCTCTTTTAAGTAAGCTTATGCCATGTGTCAACATTGGATTGGTTGGGAGAGTTCTAATGACATCATGATGATGTCATAATTCCATTTTCTTTCATTTTCTCTCTATTTCTTGTCTATTTAATTTCAATTAAATTTTTAATAACATTTATTCATATTTTATGCTATATAAATTATTTATTTAACTGGACAAGTTGGCCACAAATCATCTCTGAAGACGAAATGACCAAAATGCCATCCGTTTGGCTTAACGAGCCAAATTTGTCTATACTGATTGAAAAATTTTTCTAAGCATTTTCTTGGCATTCTAATGCCATAAGAACCTCAATAATCCTTTTCTGGAGTCCCAATAATTATTTTATAATTTTTCCCCTGGGTCTAGGGTTGCTAACGGCCTTCACCGTCACTTCCCCTTCGGGTTACTCATCCTTGGGGTTTCGGCTCGTTTAACCTTAGTGTATTTGGTTTCTAAAATTTTTCCTTGATTTTTATGAGCATCATTTAGTTTCATTATAACTCCTCACTATAGTCTATTTATAATTTCAAACATTCTAGTTGCTCGGACCGACATTGGTCACCGGAACAGTAGACTGTATGGACTAGCTAAAGTGAGGATGTTACAGAAAGCTTGGTTAGGATATCCATGGAGTTTTCCTTTGAGAGAGAAATATAATTCGGCAATGTGGTGATTCAAGGTTGAAGATAAGTTTTTGCAATCCCATTTAGCTTAACTAGGAGTCCCAAATCTCCCTTAGTGGAGCACTAAACAATAATCAAATGTTTAATTATACAAGGTTTCCAAAATTTGCAATTTGGCCACCACACTTTCACTAATTATATTAGGTACCACAATTTAATTTTTTTATGTCATTTTCAAAGTTTAATATCATTTATTTTTAATGAACATTTAGGTCAAAAGGCAACTCGGGATGTTAATTGACCACAATGCCCCTATTCGGGTTGCATTCCTGATTTTTCGGTAACACCGAGTTTTGTCGTTTTCTCGATTTCTCATTTTTCTTTGTACTAATTAATTAATTTTTCTTTGATATTTCTAATGAAATTTATACTTCAATAGATGCTTATTTAAGTCTTAAAAATATTTTACAGGATTCCCCGCGGTCCCGGGCTAGTCAATAGTCCACGCCGCAACTTCCTAGTGCGGTCACCCATCGCTACGATTATCGGCTCGTTTAACTTGGTTACATTTCATTACTATTATTTTTTCTTTGTTTTTCTTATATTTTCTTTTCTTGTATTTCATTATTTTATGTCTCCTCACCCATATCTAAGTGTAGTTCTAGGCATTTTAGCTGTCCGGACAACACTGATTACTGGAATAGTAAAACACACTACCGAACATAGGGGTGTTACACTCAGTACGGTAATGTGGTGATACATGAGGAGAGGCAGCTATTGCCATCAAACATCATTTCAGCTACACTAGCTAGAAAAATGATCAGAAAAGGGTGTGAAGCATACTTGGCACATGTGATAGACACCCAAGTGGGGAGTCCAGTATTGAGGGACATTCCTATAGTATGTGATTTTCTGGATGTGTTTCCAGATGAGTTGTCGGGATTACCTCTGGAAAGAGAAGTGCAGTTTGAGATTGATGTTATGCCTGGTGTGGATCCAATCTCCATAACAACATACATAATGGCACCAGCAGAATTGAAAGAGTTAAAGGTGTAGTTACAAGAACTACTTGACAAGGGCTTCATTCGCCTTAGTGTGTCACTTTGGGGAGTGGCAGTGTTGTTTGTTAAGAAGAAAGATGGCACTCTCCGCTTGTGTATTGATTATCGGCCATTGAATAAGGTGACAATAAAGAACAGATATCCATTGCTCCTCATTGATGACCTATTTGATCAGTTGAAGTGTGCAGCTGTATTCTCCAAAATAGACCTGAGATCGGGTTATTATCAGTTGAAAGTGCAGGAGCAGAGTATACCAAAAACTACTTTTAGAACTCGATATGGCCATTATGAGTTCCTAGTCATGCCATTCGGGTTAACCAATACTCCAGCTGCATTTATGGATCTAATGAACACTATCTTCTGACCATACCTCAATCAGTTTGTGGTGGTGTTTATTGATGACATCTTGGTCTATTCGAGGAGTGCAGAGGAGCATGATAAACATCTGCGGATTGTACTATAAACTTTGAGGGAGAAACAGCTATATGCAAAATTGTCAAAGTGTGAATTTTAGCTGAAAGATATTTCCTTCTTAGGGCACATAGTATCGGCAGAAGGCATCAAGGTAGATCCCAGTAAAGTTGAAGCTATCCTTAATTGGAAGCCACACAGGAATATCACAGAAATTCGTAATTTTCTGGGTTTAGCTTGATACTACCATCTATTTGTGAAAGGGTTCTCTATGTTTTCTTCTCCACTGACCAAGTTGCTTCGGAAAGATGTGAAATTTCAGTGGGCGGATAAATGCCAGTAGAGTTTTGATGAGTTGAAGAGATGTTTGACTAAAGCTCCCGTCCTAACTTTACCTACACCGGGTAAAGAATATACAGTTTATAGTGGTGCTTTTCACAATGGGTTAGGTTGTGTACTAATGCAAGATCGAAATATCATTGCATATGCATCACACCAGTTGAAAACGCATGAGATGAATTATTCGACACATGACTTGGAGTGATAATTATAGTAACATGTAATTTCATATATTTACATTATCATATGATTTCATGAGTTTGTAATTACAATCAAGAACTAGTACAAAATGCAAAGTACAAAATACAATCCAAAATCCTAATATCCTACCAAGTGCACTACAGATAAGAGGTGACTCTAGACTCCGTGCAGATCTGACTAATTAACTAGTCTGAGGTCTGTTTGGCTCCCCAGCTATGTCTCCATTACCTGCGCGTGGCAAAAGTGACAAGCTAAGCAATTCTACTTAGTGGTGCTAATATGAAATAAAATAGCTAAAATAAAATGGATGTGCAGAATGTATGCTGACATTTTATGTAGACTAAGTTCCTAGCAATTATTGTAGTATTATTTGATTAAAATTTGGTAAGATTTATTTTGATTGCCCGAGTAACCTATACCAGTCAATTGGACTGGATAAACGGGTAAACTGGCACTGGATATTAAGTACCTCAGGCCATCACACCATCGGTCACATTGTGTCTCTCGGTGTGCAACAAAATAACTAATAAGCTGTAATAATTATTAGGCATGAAACCCAAGTATAGTAAACTCAATCAAAATAGCCAAAGACTATTATATCATAGAATGGCACATAAGGCCATCAAACACAAAATGGAATAAAGCCATATGCAATACTGCTAACAGAACCCTATTGGCATGCCAACCTATCCAAACCAATCATTCTAGGCATACTAGGGCATTTTACATAGTTAATGATTCAATTATTTATTTTTGTAATGTACAGGTCACTATTTACTTGACTATTTCCACTCAAAGGTTGACTTTTTAATTTATAATAAATTTTTTGAACCTAAGTTCACTAAGATACCACATTTTGGTTCACAAAAGTGTTGGCATTAGTTGCCAATCAATACTTAAAACCAATAAGAAATAAATCAAAAATTTCAGTTTTGGGTGCTAGAGTTCACTGTTCCATTAGGCAATTCTACAATGAGATTTTTGCCAAATGTTCTTAATCAAAGTTGTTCATTTATGTGTCTTCTTTAATTTCCTTTTTGAATCACTCCATTTGGAGTTTTCTAGCTCAAGTTATGCTACTTTCTTTAGGACTGGCCGGATTGGCATCTACCCAGAATTTCTAGCAGAAATGGTTTTAGCAGTTTTGATACCCTGACTTTGGTTAGCAATTCAGATGGGTTATGGACAGAATTTGGTTTGGTGTTCTTCATGAAAGTTGTTCTAAATTGTCTAATATTTTTATTGATATAAATTTTAGGTCAATTGGACTTTTCTACACTGAGTTATGACCATTTGAACAAACACTATTCATTTAGTCATTTTTCAGGGATAGCATGTTGGTCACCCGGATTATGATAGTTTTTAGGTCAACTTGTTTTTGTTTTCTGGGCAGGGTTTCTTCACCAAAGTTGTATCATTATGTGTCTAGTTTCATATCTAATTGGCCCTGCACCAAGTACATTTTATTGAGAAATAAAATGTTGGGAAGTTATTCATAAAATTGATTCGAAATGTAATATGAACCAAATTTTAAAAATTTTATTGAAATTTGGAGATTGAGTTGATATGTATGTATATTGGAGTTTTGGATCTGAAAACCATATTTTTTAAATGTTTTTTTTAACAGGTTTAGAAGAACAATTTTTCTAATTTACAGCCGGCACTCTGCCGGATTTTCTGTAAAAATTTGCGAAAAATTCAGATTAATCAAATTTGTAAATAAATGATATAATTGGTAAAAACTTGCACTTGGTGACTAATAAATAAATGAATTGAGAAGGGTAAATTGTTATGGAATAAGATATGATGCTCCAGTACACTGTGTGGTATATCTTGCTCGGCTATACTGTAGATGGGTAAGGGGTGTCACACACATGCCTATATACCCATACACAGTACAAGTATGAAAGCAGTATCAAACTCAAACCACCTATATATAAGATAACTATGCTATCTCAGGTCTAAAGATTATATGCACTGATATGATTTATGACAATGCATTAACAAGAGTAAACTCCATGTGCTTGTTATAAATGTCACTGGTTCGGCCTACTTATCATGCATAAGTGCCTATCATATTTGTTATATGGCATGAGACTCACCATTCCATCTTATTTACATCTCATATAAATAACTTGGGAACAAACATGATTACAATCTTTCTGGATAAGTAATATCCTTATTGTGAAGTATCCTCGATTGTGAACCAATTTATGATACTTTGTGCTAGAAATACTGTCACTCATATTCTTAACAATTTAAGAATAGAATTTCTAACAAAATATCAATGGACCTTTTCTATTATACATAAATATGTTATGTAAATGGAAAAGTGAAAATGCCTTTTTATTAATAAAATATGTACAAGATACATACTAAATGATATGCTCTAGGGCATACTACTAACAATCTCCCACTAGCACTAGAGCCATTCATTACAATATCTTAGACCCGTCTTCTCAAGATGTCGGTCTAACTGAGTTTGTGACATAGGCTTAGTGAATGGATCAACTGGATTTTCAGCTGATGCTATTTTCTGTATGGCTATATCGCTTTGCCCAACTATCTCTCTGATAATGTGGTAGAGCCTTTCTATGTGTTTGGATTTCTAGTGAGACCGGGGTTCCTTATATCAAAACTGAAGGAGCAGAATCATGAAAATTATTAGATTAGAACATTGAATTAAAAATTTTTTTTTCTAGGGTCTCATACATCATGCAAGATTCAATTTTTACCTATTGATATCTGTAACACTCTCACTGTAGCCATTCCATACATTCTACTGTTCCAATGACCGATGTCAGTCTGGACAGCTAGAACTTCTGGAAAAATACTTAGACCAGAGTGAGGAGTCATAAATAACTCAAATAATAATAAGAAAAATTTAGAAAAAATTTTAGAAATAAAATACAACCAAGTTAAATGAGCTGGTGCCCTAGCGATGGATAACCCAGTGAGAAGTTGCGGTCCTTGCAGCTAGGAGTCCTAAACCCGGGAGAAAATTCATGAAATAATTTTTGAGACTCTAGAAAAGAGTCATTAAGGTTTCGATGGCATTAGAATACCAAGAAAATGCTTAGAAAAATTTTTAGATCAATACAGATGGTTTTGGCTCAATAAGCCAAAGGGAGGGCATTTTGGTCATTTCGTCTTCAGAGATGATTTTTGGCCAACTTGTTCAGTTAAATAAATATTTTGTATGACATAAAATATGAATAAATATTGCTAAAAATTGAATTGAAAATGAGTAGAAAAGAAAAGAAAAGAAAATGGATGAAAATTTGAATTTTGACATCACATGATGTCATTATACCACTTTCACCCAATCATCTTGCAACACACACTTTAAAATTCAATTAAAAAGAGATAAATGAGTTAAAATGAAAAGAAAAAAATCTGCTACCTATCTTCTTCTCTAGCCGAACTCCATTCTCTCACTTTTCACCATTTTCATTCAACCTTCTCACTAGAAAATCTCTTAAAAAATCACTATAAAATCCTAAGCTTGCTTCACATAAACTCATCCTCACACCTAGAGCAAGCTTTGGACAGCAAAAAGAAAAGAAGAAAGTGAAGTTTTGAAGTCTTGGAAAGTGACTAAGTCAAGGTTAGTGTCATCTCTCTCTCTCTCTCTCTCTCTCTCTCTCTTCTTGTTTTCATGTTAGGATACAAAAATCAACTAGAAATTATGGAAAAAGAAGAAAAATATGCATGATAGGACCACTTCAAATTTCGACAGCCAAGAGAGGGTGAGGATTTTGATGATTTACTTACAATTAAACTTGTGTATTGATGTCAATTGATGTGTAGATATGGATTGGAGTTGGGGATTTTAGGAGTTGCATGAGATTGAGACTTTGATTAATTAGGGTTTGTGATGAATTGAGGGTTATGTATTGTAATGTTAGGTAGAGTTTTATAAAAGAGCGGAAGCATGAAAAACATAAGTTTAGATCATTGAAATTCAAAATTTTCATCTAGGGTCACATGCATCATGCAAGATTTATTTTTATCTATTTGATTTCAATGATAAACAACATATTAAAACTCTTTTAATATATTTTTGGATATATATTTGCTATTTAAGATTATAGAATTAATAGATTAATCCATTAAAACCCTAGATTAGATCAAGAGTAAGTGCACTAACCTTTTAATACACTGCAGTGTGTTTAGCACCTTTGGGATGTGTCTTTAGGACACTAGATGTTGTCCCTCTAGCTTGTCCACACCAAGATCACCTATGGCAGCCCTTGAATAGCTTCTAAAGCTTTTTCTATAAATTAGAAAATCAAGTTTTGCCTTTTGAGAGATTACAGATGTAAACAGGACACTAAAAACAATTTCTAGTATTTTAATTCAAGAGATTGTTTGCTAATCTCTTTGAATTGATGAGAGATGAAGAAGAAGAGGGGAGAGGGCAGCCAAGGGTGGTGGCAAAAAGAGAGAATAGCAGCCCACGCATTTTACTCTTTCGTAACAACACTTATATAGCTAGGTCACCACTTAAAACCCTTGCCACATATCACCTTCTGAATGGCTCTAGGTTTAATTGACCTAATCACATTGTGCTAAGTGTCAAACCTATATTTAATCTTGATTTTAATCATCTTACATGATTAAAAGACATATGGCAAGCTTATGTGTAGTGCCATGTGTCACCATCTCATGGTGCCACATGTCACCCTGTGAAATGACCAAAATACCCCTGTGTCTTAATTTTGAGTTCTCAATCCAAAATAATTATTTCTCTTCTTCTAATCAATTTATATCAAATATAAATTAATTAATTTGTAACACCCTTCTTGTAGCAACTCAGTACATTCTACTGTTCTGGTGACCGGTGTTAGTCTGGACAGCTAGAACGTTGGAAAAATATTTAAACTAAAGTGAGGAATCATAATTAACTCAAATATTAATAAAAAAAATTTAGGAAAAATTTTAGAAATAAAATACAACCAAGTTAAACGAGTCGGTGCCCTAGCGATGGGTAACCCGGTGGGAAGTTGCGGTTCTTGCAACTAGGAGCCCTAGACCTAGGGGAAAATTCATAAAATAATTTTTAGGACTCTAGAGAAGGGTCATTGAGGTTTCTATGGCATTAGAATGCCAAGAAAATGCTTAGAAAATTTTTTTAATCGGTACAGACAATTTTAGTCTATTAAGCCAAACAGAGGGCATTTTGGTCATTTCGCCTTCAAAAGTGATTTTTGGCTAACTTGTCCAGTTAAGTAAATAATTATTATGACATAAAATATAAATAAATATCACTAAAAATTAAATTAAAAATGAGTAGAGAAGAAAAAGATAGGAAATGAGATAAAAGGCTCATTTATGACATCATTATGATGTCATTAAGCAAATCCCACCAATCACATTTAACTAACACTTAAATTAACTAATAAAAAAAGATAAGGATACAGCAAAAATCAAAAAGGAAAATAGCAGCCATCACCTTCAACAAACCACCCGTTTCCCTCTCCTCCCACCCAAACCTCCATTAAAACACCCCAAAGCTTCATTAGCTCACCAAATTTCACTTGAATTCCTTACCTAGCTTCACAAAAAATTAACCTAGCAACTTGAACATCCTCTAGGCAGCCAAAAGAGGAAGAAAAAAAGAAGTTTGGGTAGCTTGAAATTCTACTCCATTCAAGGTTAGTGTCCAATCTTAGTTCCTTTTGCTTTAATTCATGTTTAAGGGCATGAATTGTGTAAGAAAGGTAAGAGAATAAAATAAACAAGTGTGCGTGTGCACCCTACAATTTTGGCAGCTAGGGTTAGCTAGGGTTTGATGATTTTGCTTGGTAGAAAAATGGTTAGGAGCAGCCTTTGGTAGTGGATGAGGGATTGAACATAATTAAGTAAATGAAATGCAAGAATTGTGCATGTGGGAAATGAAAAAAATTAGACACTTGAACAATTCTAGGGTTTGCTCATATGATGGTTCATTAACCTTGTAATGGTCAATTAGTGACCATTTGAATGAGTATGATGAGGAAATGAAGTGAGTTAAGGCTTGGTATTTGTGTATGGATGAGCTGCCTTGGCTGACCTGCAGGACTGAGCATGAGTCCAGCAGGTTTGGGCAGTTATAAATGGAATTATAGAGGTTCAATTGGTACAAGGCCAATTGAACATGAAACTAGACACATAATGGCACAACTTTGGTAGAGAAAACTTTCCCAGAAAACCAAACTAAGTTGACCTAAAAATTGCCCTAATCTGGGTGACTTGCATTCTGCTTGGGCAAAATGACCAAATAAACAGTGTTTATTCATTTAGTCATAACTATGTGTAAAAAGGTCCAATTGACCTGAAATTTTACCAGAAGAAAGCTGAGACATAGACCTACAACTTTCATGAAGAACACAAATCCAAATTCTGATCATAACCTAGTCAAATTGCCAACCAAACTTAGGTTACCAAATCTGGTAGAACCAGTTTTGCCCAGAATTTTAGATTCTGCCCAATCCGGCTAGTTATGGTTTTTAGGCCATAACTTGAGCTAAAAAACTCCAAATGGAGTGATTCAGAAAAGGAAATGTAACTAGACAAAATAAGGAACAACTTTTATGAAGAAATTGCCAAATTCTTACTGCACAAATGACCAATGGAACAGTAAATATAAGGCTTGAAATATGAAAATTTTGAATAACTAACACTAAGCTTAGAAATGGTATTAGCAACTAATACCAACAATTTTGAATGCAAAATGTGGTATGTTAGGAGTATTAGAACCAATGTACCTATTGTCTATGCAAAAGTCAATATTTTAGTTGACTAATGAAATGAATAGTAACACCTAAACTTAAATTTCAAGAATTATAAAATTTAAAAGTATAACATGCCCTAGTACACCTAGCAAGATTGGTTTGGATAAGTTGGCATGCCAATAGGGTTCAGTTAGCAGTACTGCACATGGCATTATGCCACTCTGTGATTTCATGGCTTTTAGCCATTCTGACATTATGTTGATACTTGGCCTTGTGCTTAATGTTATTACAGCTTATTAGCTGTTCTGCTGCACACTGAGAGATACATATGTGATCGATGGTGTGACGGCCCGAGGTACTTGATACCCAGTGCCAGTTTACCCATTTATCCAATCCAGTCATCTAGTATAGGTTACTTGGGCAACCAAAATAAAAGTGAATAAATTTAATGAAATTATGAATATAACAAGTGCAAAATAAATAAGATTACCAATAATGATCGAAAAATTGTCAGCAAAAGACATCAGAACATGCACTGCATATTTATTTTCTATTATTTTTTTATTCTATTATTGGCACCACTAAGCATTATTGCTTAGCGCATTGCTTTTGCCACGCGTAGGTTCTGGAGAGACCGACCGAGAGCCCAGTAGACCACAGACTGGGTGAGACCTTCTGCAACTCTGCATAGTGTCCGTGTCACCTCATCGTCATTAGTGAATTGGTAGGACACTAGGTTGTATTTTGATATTTTGTAATTAACTTTTACTTTCTCATGTGAAATTGAGACTCATGTAATGTATTTTGTTATCAATGTAAATAGTAGAAATTATGTTTATGAATGAAAAAGTGAATATTTATTGATGACTTTTACATGAATATCATAGGAAATGAATGATTGAGAAATGGAAATGTTGTTGAAAAATATTGAGATTTTGTTGATGAAATAGAGTTTGGGATTGATTGAAAATTTTAGAAGTGTTTTTCACAGGTTCTGAAGAATTGTTTTAACCATTTTTAGCCGACACTCTGCCAGATTTTCTATAAAATTTGTGGAACTTCAAATAAATAATAATTTCAATAAATGAAAATTTTAGAAGTGTTTTTCACAAGTTCTGAAGAATTGTTTTAACCATTTTTAGCCGACACTCTGCCAGATTTTCTATAAAATTTGTGGAACTTCAAATAAATAATAATTTCAATAAATGACTTACATGAATGATATTTCACAAATTATATTTCATAACTATGAAAGAAATAAATTAGGAAAAAGAAAAATAGTTGAATTAAAATAAGGTGTTCCAGTACACTGTGTGACATATCTTACTCGGCTATACAGTAGACGGGTAAGGGGTGTCACATTTAGTGGTATCAGAGCACGGTTTAGGCGTTTCTGGGCCTAGATTGAGTCCATACCATGCATTGCATTTGTAAGAGTCGAGGTGACACTAATGCAGATCTGTTTGTCTTTGTTATTTTGATTAGGATATGAACCCCACATCTTAGAGGACAGTTCATGCTCCACCTGCAGTAGCTGAGACTGGGGGTAGGGGAGAACCTGCTCCACCAGCTCCAGTAGAGCCTGCTCAGCCTCCACAGGCCATGTTCAGTAAATGGCTAAATTCTTCAGACAAATGGCTGGGGTAATGCCACCACCACCACCACCTCCACAGCAGAAATCACACCTGGAAAGACTGAAAAAATTTGGAGCAGTGGATTTCTTTGGCAAGAGAGAAGATGATTCTGTTGCAGTCGAAAATTGGTTGAACAAAAAAGGAAGGGTTTTAAAACAACTCCACTGCACTCCAGAACAAAATCTAGAAGCTGCTGTATCTCTGTTGCAAGATGATGCCTACCAATGGTGGGATACAGTGTCTAGTGAAGTGCAGCCAGAAGTAATAACTTGGGACTTCTTCCTCTCAGAATTCAAGAAAAAGTATGTGGGTAGTGTATACCTGGAAGACAGAAGAAGAGAATTCATTAACCTGAGGTAGAGACAGTTGATAGTGGCCGAGTATGAAAAGGAATTTGTCAGACTGAGCCGCTATGGAACGGAGATAGTCCCTAATAAAGCCAAAAGGTGTAAGAGATTTGAAAAGGGATTAAATGACAATATAAAGATCATGATTACTGCCTTGGGAATCACAGACTTCACCAAGTTAGTAGAAGCTACTATAAAAATTAAAAAGGTTAGAATTAGTGAGCAGACCAGAAGAGAGAGACAGCAGAAGAGGGGCCTGGGTCAGTCTAGTTCATCTCTTGCACCTGAGAAGAAGTTCAAAGGTCCACCTGCATAGAGTTCAGGTCAACCTCAAGGTCAGGGTCAGTCTCAGGGGCCCAGGCCACAGTTCATCCCTAGGAGAGGTCAGTCCACACCATCAGTGGGCAGCTCTCCAGGGACGGGGTTCAGGGTGAAGGAGCGGAAGCGTGAAAAATATAAGTTTATACCACTGAATTCAAAAATTTTCACCTAAGGTCACATGCATCATGCAAGATTTATTTTTATCTATTTGATTTCAATGATAAACAACATATTAAAACTCTTTTAATATATTTTTGGATCTGTATTTCCCATTTAAGATTTTAAAATTAATCAGATAAATTTTAGAACCCTAGATTAAATCAAGAACAAATACACTAACCTCTTGATGCACTGTAGTGTATTTGTGCCTTTCAGATGCGTCTTCAGGACACCAGATGTTGTCCCTCTAGCTTGTCCACACCAAGAACACCTATGGCAGCCCTTGAACAGCTTCTAAAGCTTTTTGTATTATTTAGAAAATCAAGTTCTACCGTTTAAGAGATTAAAGATGTAAACAGGACACTAGAAACGATTTCTAGTATTTTTAATTCAAGAGATTGTTTGCTAATCTCTTGGAATAGATGAGAGATGAAGAAGAAGAGAGGGAGAGCTTCAAAGTGGCAGCACAAAGGAGGAGCAACTGCTGGTTATGTTATTTTCTTTTCATAACAACACATATATACCTAGGTCAACACATTAAACCCTTGCCACATGTCACCCTCTGATTGGTTCTAGGTTTAATTGACCCAATCACATTGTGCTAAGTGTCAAACCTATATTTAATCTTAATTTTAATCATCTTACATGATTAAAAGACATTTGGCAAGCTTATGTGTAATTCCATGTGTCACCATCTCATGGTGCCACATGTCACCTTGTGAAATGACCAAAATGTCACTGTATCTTAATTTTGAGTTATTAACCCAAAATAATTATTTCTCTTCTTCTAATCAATTTATATTAAATATAAATTAATTAATTAATCTTTATTAATTAATTTCTCATTAATTAAATTCATATTTAAACGCTTTAAATATAAATTTAACTTATACTGTACATCCAATAACATAGATTTGTTTTCAAGTCATGCTAGGGACATTGTAATCTAATTGCAAACCAAACCTATTTAATTAATCAATTAAACTCTTTAATTAATTAATTAAATCATATTTAATTAGGTGATTACTTGTGTATATGTGTGACTTACTAGGCTCATCACTAATTGGCAATGAGATATGATATCAACTCTTAATATCATCAGAACTCTTTCATACCATAAATGATTTCTCTAAATTATTTTATGCAACTCATAAACCATGGTTAACATCTAGCATAGCATGCCATGGTCACCCAATTAGTAATAAGGTTCACCTTAAATGAACCTATAATCATATATTACCATGCACTAAAATCTCTCTTTTACAAAATCCCAACTCAAGCCGGAGTCATAGTTTATGTCAAACTTCATTTGCTATGAATATTATGTTCTCTTTTAATTCCAGTTCTTGATTAAAAAATTTTCTCATCAAAAACTCTTTTCTGATTAAATCTATCTGTCCTGGCCAGGAACTTAAAACATCAAGAACAATTAAATGAACATAGGACTTTATCTCTATTTACTAAGAGGAACAGATTCCATCTTGATCAACACCTACCTCCAAATATAACTAGTAGGAGCCAACACATGCCCATATACCCATACACAGTACAAGTATGAAAGCAGTATCAAACTCAAACCACCTATATATAAGATAACTGTGCTATCTCAAGTCTAAAGATTATATGCACTGATATGATTTATGATAATGCATTGACAAGAGTAAACTCCATGCGCTTGTCATAAGTGTCACTAGTTCGGCCTACTTATCATTTATAAGTGCCTATCATATTTGTCATATGGCATGAGACTCACCATTCTATCTTATTTATATCTCATATAAATAACTTAGGAACAAACATGAATACAATTTTTTTGGATAAGTCATGTCCTTATTATGAAGTATCCCCGATTGTGAACATCACACCCAACCCCTTTGTAAGGCATAACATGATCCCGTAGTATACCTAATGAATTACCAACTTCGTCTACTGGTAACCCATTAAATACACTACAAGGGATTTTAAAACTTTTCTTACTTCTTTTTATAGTGGTGAGCACTATTTACAGGTGTTACAATTTTTTGTAAACTGAAGTGAAACAGCTAACACATTTGAATTATTAGTAATTTCTGTAAAAATTTTGGCGGAGTGCCATCTGTATTTTGAATAAAACAGTTATTCAAAAACCTGTAAAAAGCACTTTAAATATATTTCTCAATCTTAACTCTAATATTTGATCAACTCAATATGTTTCTCAACTCAAATCCACAGTAATTTTTCAGTATTTTCAAAGGCTGAGATAAAAGAAATATAGTACAAATTTTTCAAGCCAAAATAATTTACAACTTATTTTACAACTTCAATGTATAATTTTAAATTTACAACTGCTCAAAACTAAGAACACTATATACATACAGTGAATATATATTATAATACAAAATGCAAAATATGGTATACTCATTATACTCGATGAACTCTTAGTGCGATTACTAGCGACCTAGTATCTTTGCCACTGTCGATCTGTCTACTGCGGCAATGAAAGCTATCGCTGAGTAAAATTTACTCAGTGGTGCACAATAACAATTTGAAATGCGATACATAAATCATTTATTGATAATTTAAAAATCAAATAGTTCACAATTCCATTTCACAATTTACAAAGTTCATATAACACAAATTTGATCAAATAACTGAATAATACCGTTTGCAAATCAATAACACAATTTAAATGCTGCACAATTATATTTCACAAATTATCAAAGCTCATTATAGAAAAATTTTGAGTCAAATAATTTAATAAACACAGTGTTGCCAATTCATACACAACTTAAGCCATGACACAAATTTCCGATCAATTCCGTGTTGTACACCACGACAAAGCAATCTACAACCCTACTAATCGAAATCAATGAGGGAGGTGGCTAGCTAGCTAATAAGTACTCATCCGATCTACAACCTCAACTGATAAACCAGAGAGGGAGGAAAATAATCACACTCACCCCAGACTGATAAGTCAAAGAGGGAGGAATATAATCACACTCACCTCATAAATGGAGGAGGAACATAGTAACAGTGTCATGCCAAGTGTGAATCAAAATAATTCCAAATCACAATATTTAAATATTTCATACAAACCACAAATCATATTTATCTCAAAATTTCCATTTGCAAAGTAGGCAACACAATAATTTCCATATAAGATTCTCAAAGCCAAAACAATAAAAAATTATTCATAACTCATTTCTCCAAATAAATTTTCTAGTAAAAGCAATGAATATAAAAAGTATTGTGCACAGACACAATTTAAAACTATAATGTTCAAATAAATTTTTAAGTAGAAAATAAGAAATCAAAATTATTGTGCACAAACACAATTTAAAACAATAACATACCATTAATCATAATTTATTTCAATTGAAAAATTCAAAAGAAATAAATATTGTGCACAAACCTCTTATAACTGTCTCTTGCCTCTGACTCAGTGTTTCCTTCCCCTTCCCTGAGTCTTTGCTAATTGAGAAACACGATTTGAAGTGTTTCAGTACTCATTTAAACTGTCTCTAATGATAATGCTTAATAATTAATTCATTGAATTCCATTAATTCCTTAGTCAACCTAAGATGTCGACCCTCGATGTATTCTAGGTGAATTAGGTTTTAATGTTACTAATATGTCACATTTGTAGCCTTTTAGGGTTGCTACATGTTACCCAATTCATTTCCATGTTTGTTGCATTTTATTGTAATTTGTCGGATTCCGGTATACCAATTTGAGCTAGCCAGATGACCTAATTCCCTCGGTTTTCGAGTTTTGGTCAAAACTACAAACTTGTAGATCTATATCTTATTGCACGCGGAGCAAAATTTCAAGTCATTTTGAGTTTACTAGACCAAGTTATGGTCATTTTACTATTGCTGGTCAAAGTATATTAAAATTGGTCACTTTAGGTCATTTTAGGTTCGGCCAGTTTTTAGACCCAAACTTGTGCAAGCTATTTGACTTGCTTATGGTCATTTCTAGGCTTTTATGTCTTCATAAGACTTGTAGATATATGTCTCAACTATTCATGAGAAAAATTTCAGGTCAATTGGACCTGTTTTGAGTGAGTTATGGCCAAGACACTAACTGCTGCCCAAATGGTCAATTTTCAGGCCTTAATTGCACTAATCCAGATTTGGTCACTTTTCAAGTTATCTTCCAAGCAGAATTTTGGTAAGCTTCCTTCATGAAAGTTGGCACATTTTGTGCCTAGTTTCACCTCCAATTGGTTTCATACCAATTGGAGCCACACACTTAAGGTTCTAGGCCAAAATGCACACTGCCCTATAGCAACACTCTTCATTACATACGAATACACTTTTAACACTTGCCATGTTGCACATTCATGCCATTTCTGTTTTGCACTGTAACACAAACACATTTCACAAAATATTGTTGGTCATTTTGGCAGCTTATAATCACACTCAATATGCACCATATAGTATAGAATTTTTCAAGCTCAAATTACAACAATTCAATCACCTAACCTAGCTCATTTACATGTCCAACCTCACACCATCATACATATACACAAGCTTCCATAACAAGTACCACAATTCAACATTAATATTCCATAAACCAAACATGAAATAACATTTTTATGGTTCACCATTCAAGCTGTCGATTCATACACCTCTCTCCATTAATGTCCAAGCTTCCAATTTCAAGTACACATTGACAATACACTTAGTATACATCACCCAATTTATTCCTACACATATAAACACATAATCAACCCTTTAATCTACCATTTACAAGCAAGAATAAACTGCCCTCAAGGAGTTTCTATGGCTGCCAAAAATGCACATCTCCCTTTTAAACTCAAAAAATCTCTCCACAATTAAAGTACCCATAATATTAGTTTAATAAGTTTAATATTAAATTAGTATTTAATATTGGTTTATTCATAAGTTTCATTTTCCCACATTAAGCTTCCCATTTTTGCTATTTATATTAGGTACCACTAATTTAATTTTTCATGACATTTTCCAAGTGTAATATCATGCATTTTTAATGGATATTTAAGTCAAAAGACAACTCGGGGTGTCTAATGACCACAATGCCCCTGTTTGAGTTGCATTCCCGATTTTTCGGTAACACCGAGTTTTGTCCATTTTTTGATTTCTCACTTTTCTTTATACTAATTAATTAATTAATTTTTCTTTGATATTTCTAATGATATTTATACTTCAATAGGTCTTTATTTAAGTCCTAAAAATATTTTCCAGGGTTCCCTGCGATCCAGGGCTAGTCAACAGTCCACGCCGCAACTTCTCGGTGCGGTTACCCATCGCTAGGGTTCTTGGCTCGTTTAACTTGGTTACATTTCATTGCTATTATTTTTCCTTTGTTTTTCTTGTATTTTATTTTCTTGTATTTTATTATTTTATGTCTCCTCACTCATATCTAAGTGTAGTTCTAGGCATCCTAGCTATCCGGACAACACTGGTCACCGGAGCAGTAGAACGCACTACCGAACATAGGGGTGTTACAATTCTTCTCCCCTTAAAATAAATTTTGTCCGCGAAATTTTATCCAATAGCCATCTTACAACAGTCATACGTTTATTTTCTCCTTTCTATATGATCGTATAATCTTCTTTCCCTCGCATTTGTATAAGACTTTTAACAATCTAATACAACATTTAATTTGTTTGTATAACACCAATCTTCTCTTACTATTGTGCTGTTTAATATTTTGGTTCATGTTCCTTCTTGAATGACCCTTGAGATTATGTTAGAATGATTTATCTAGTCATTGGTTCTCTGACCATTCTAGTCAATAGTCTTCCTCACATTGGTAACGTTTCTTTGTTATATCTGAACCAACTGTTCAAATTTCTACTTCCATAACTCTTTTTATCTATCAATATTCTATAACTTACTTCCTTTTGTACTAAACTATAACCTTTCGATATTCTAACTTTTGAGTTTTAAATCCCTAAGTAGGATTTTCAAACTTATTTCTAATAATTAAATTCTGTCCTGGCATAACTATACCAAAATAGATGCCGTTGGCAACTATTCTCATCTTGGTGTACTATCGAGTAGTACGTAGCTCTACACAATAATCTCAAGTTAGTACTGTAATCTGTAACTTACAGTATAAACATCAAGAACATTGCATAGTTAGTACGATACATCCCAATAAATCAAATTTTTTGATATTTTATCCTTTTCGAATTTATTGATATTCGAATCTTATTCTGATTACGATATCCATTAACAATTACTAATAGTAACATCTCTGCCTTCATCTAGAACAATTCTATTACCGCATCTTACTTTTACGTCCTCTTGCCTTATATTAAGTAGGCTCGCCAATTAGCTTTATAATTTATGGTGTGTTAGAAAATACTTTTCGCCGATAAAATCTTTCAAAACTAATTTCACTTATTATCACAATCCTTATCTTAAAGGATTAATCACTAATGCATCAACATTTATTCCCCTGTAAAGGAATAACAACAGAACATATAATTCTAACACTAACATAAAAGTATTCAGACTCCAGGTCAAACAATACATAAACGAAGAGTGCCATCCTTCTTCTTAACAAACAATACTAGCGCTCCCCATGGTGACACGCTAGGGTGGATGAAGCCCTTTTCAAGTAGTTCTTGCAACTGTACCTTCAACTCCTTCAACTCTGCTGGTGCCATTCTGTATGGTGTTATGGGGATTGGATCCATACTAGGCATAACATTAATTTCAAACTGCACCTCTCTTTCTGGTGGTAATCCTGGCAATTCATCAGGAAACACATCTGGAAAATCATATACTGTAGGGATGTCCCTCAATGCTGGACTCCCCACTTGGGTGTCTACCACATGTGCCAAGTATGCTTCACACCCCTTTCTGATCATTTTTCTAGCTAGTGCAGCCGAATTGACGTTTGATGATAATAGCTGCCTCTCCCCACATATTACCACATCACTATACTGAGGGAGACCAAAAGTGATTGTCTTCAGTCTATAGTCAATCATGGCGTGATGCTTGGCTAACCAATCCATGCCCAAGATGATATCATAATCTCTGAAGGGCATTTCAATGAGATCAGATAGAAAAGTGTGTCCTTGGATCACCAAAGGACAATCCTTATACATTCTATTAACCCTGACCTCTTGTCCTAATGGACTGGTTATTAGCACCTCAAAGTTCATTTTTGTACATGGAACAGTAATGCAATCAATGATGCTAGCACTCACATAAGAATGGGTAGAACCCGGATCAAATAACACAAACACATCTTGATTAAAAGTTGAGAAGGTACTAGCCACAACATCAGATGTCTCGACTTCTTCTCTCTGTCTTTTTGCGTAGACTCTGACTGGAGCACTGTCTTGCTCTAATTGTTTCACTGTGCCTTGGCTGCCTGTTGGGCTACCTCTACCCCTGCCTCTACCTCTGCTGGTGGTTGTGAAACTCTAGTGACAAGGCTCTGAACTAACCCTTCAGCAGTAGTAGAAGGTGGTCTAACTCTACGGGCACTGGTGCAGTCCTTGGCAAAGTGTCCTATGCCTCCACAGTTATAACAGGCTCCTATGGCCTTGTAGCATACCCCACCATGATTTCTACCACAAGTTTCACATTGGCAGGAAGGGTAGGAACTTCTAGTTGTTCGATGTCTGGACCTTGGTGATCTTTGCCTTGATGATCCACTTCTGTTATATCCCTGAGCTCGGGGTTCCTCAAATTCTTTTCTCTTCCCCAAATTACTGCTTGAGCTTTGACCCATAGGTTTCTCCCTCTTTTCTATTTCATGTTGCCCTTGTGGGGGTTGGGTTTGTACTTGGGCTGACAGATTATCAGCCATTTATTGAAAGAAAATGGCCATTTGCTGGGCCATTTGTACCGATAAAACTGGTACAGTTGGGCCTTCGACACTTTGTGGAGCTGGGGCCTCAACTTATACCTCAGCCTCTATCGATTGATCGACTGAATGATCACCCTCTTCCATAGTCAATTCGAGGATCTTAGACCTCCTGAACAATTAACACAAGGAGATTTTCTCCCGTTAGTGCATATTTATAATGTAATGTACTGTATGTATCAAATAATGACATTGAGCAGTTGTACTATGAAGAAAGAATATTCAAATTATAGGTGAAAATAGAATTTAAAAACTAGCTCTGATAACACTAAAACATGTCACATCCTACCCCTCTGTAAGGCATAACATGATCCCATAGTATACCTAATGAATTACCAATTTCGTCTACTGGTAACCCATTAAATACACTACAAGGGATTTTAAAACTTTTCTTACTTCTTTTTATAGTGGTGAGCACTATTTACAGGTGTTAAAATTTTTTGTAAACTGTAGTGAAACAGCTAACATATTTGAATTATTAGTAATTTCTGTAAAAATTTTAGCGGAGTGCCATTTGTATTTTGAATAAAACAGTTCTTCAAAAATCTATAAAAAGCACTTCAAATATATTTCTCAATCTCAACTCCAATATTTGATCAACTCAATATGTTTCTCAACTCAAATCCACAGTAATTTTTCAGTATTTTCAAAGGATGAGATAAAAGAAATATAGTACAAATTTTTTAAGCCAAAATAATTTATAACTTATTTTACAACTTCAATGTACAATTTTAAATTTACAACTGCTTAAAACCAAGAATACTATATACATACAGTGAACATACATTATAATACAAAATGCAAAATATGGTATACTCATTATACCCGATGAACTCTCAGTGTAGTACTAACAGCCTAGTCTGCTGCCCTATCAGTCTGTCTACCTGCGAAAGTAATGAAAAGCTATCGCTGAGTAAAATTTACTCAGTGGTGCACAATAACAATTTGAAATGTGATACATAAATCTTTTATTGATAATTCACAAATCAAATAGTTCACAATTGCATTTCACAATTTACAAAGTTCATATAATATAAATTTGATCAAATAACTGAATAATACCGTTTGCAAATCAATAACTCAATTTAAATGCTGCACAATTACATTTCACAAATTATCAAAGCTCATTATAGAAAAATTTTGAGTCAAATAATTTAATAAACACAGTGTTGCCAATTCATACACAACTTAAGCCATGACACAAATTTCTGATCAATGCCGTGTTGTACACCACGACAAAGCAATCTACAACCCCACTAATCGAAATCAATGAGGGAGGTGGCTAGCTAGCTAATGAGTACTCATCCGATCTACAACTTCAACTGGTAAACCAGAGAGGGAGGAAAATAATCACACTCACCCTAGACTGATAAGTCAAAGAGGGAAGAATATAATCACACTCACCCCATAAATGGAGGAGGAACATAGTAAGAGTGTCATGCCAAGTGTGAATCAAAACAATTCCAAATCACAATATTTAAATATTTCATACAAACCACAAATCATATTTATCTCAAAATTTCCATTTGCAAAGTAGGCAACACAATAATTTCCAAATAAGATTCTCAAAGCCAAAACAATAAAAAAATATTCATAACTCATTTCTCCAAATAAATTTTCTTGTAAAAGCAGTGAATATAAAAAGTATTGTGCACAGACACAATTTAAAACTATAATGTTCAAATAAATTTTTAAGTAGAAAATAAGAAATCAAAATTATTGTGCACAAACACAATTTAAAACAATAACATATCATTAATCATAATTTATTTCAATTGAAAAATTCAAAAGAAATAAATATTATGCACAAACCTCTGATAACTGTCTCTTGCCTCTGACTCAGTGTTTCCTTCCCCTTCCCTGAGTCTTTGCTAACTGAGAAACACGATTTGAAGTGTTTCAGTACTCATTTAAACTGTCTCTAACCATAATGCTTAATAATTAATTCATTGAATTCCATTAATTCCTTAGTCAACCTAAGATGTCGACCCTCGATGCATTCTAGGTGAATTAGGTTTTAATGTTACCAATATGTCACATTTGTAGCCTTTTAGGGTTGGTACATGTTACCCAATTCATTTCCATGTTTGTTGCATTTTATTGCAATTTGTCGGATTCCAGTATACCAATTTGACCTAGCTGGACAACCTAATTCCCTCGGTTTTCGGATTTTGGTCAAAATGACAAACTTGTAGATCTATATCTTATTGCACGCAGGGCAACATTTCATATCATTCTGAGTTTACTAGTCCAAGTTATGGTCATTTTACTATTGCTGGTCAAAGTGCATCAAAATTGGTCACTTTAGGTCATTTTAGGTTCGGCCAGTTTTTGGACCCGAACTTGTGCAAGCTATTTGACTTACTTATGGTCATTTTTGGGCTTTGGTGTCTTCATAAGACTTGTAGATATATGTCTCAACTACTCATGGTAAAAATTTCAAGTCCATTGGACCTGTTTTGAGTGAGTTATGGCCAAGACGCTAATTGCTGCCCAAATGGTCAATTTTCAGGCCTTAATTGCACTAATCCGGATTTGGTCACTTTTCAAGTTATCTTCCAAGCAGAATTTTGGTAAGCTTCCTTCATGAAAGTTGGCACATTTTGTGCCTAGTTTCACCTCCAATTGGTTTCATACCAATTGGAGCTACACACTTAAGGTTCTAGGCCAAAATGCACACTGCCCTATAGCAACACTCTTCATTACATACCAATACACTTTTAACACTTGCAATGTTGCACATTCATGCCATTTCTGTTTTGTACCATAACACAAACACATTTCACAACATATTTTTGGTCATTTTGGCAGCTTATAATCACACTCAATATGCACCATATAGTACATAATTTTTTAAGCTCAAATTACAACAATTCAATCACCTAACCTAGCTCATTTACATGTCCAACCTCACACCATCATACATATACACAAGCTGCCATAACAAGTACCACAATTCAACATTAATATTCCATAAACCAAACATGAAATAACATTTATATTGTTCACCATTCAAGCTGCCGATTCATACACCTCTCTCCATTAATGTCCAAGCTTCCAATTTCAAGTATACATTCACAATACACTTAGTATACATCACCCAATTTATTCCTACACATATAAACACATAATCAACCCTTTAATCTACCATTTACAAGCAAGAATAAACTGCTCTTAAGGAGTTTCCATGGCTGCCAAAAATACACATCTTCCTTTAAACATCAAACTCTAAAAATCTCTCCACAATTAAGGTACCCATAACATCCACACAATCTTTAATGAAGCAAGCATCAAAAACACCTACTTACCACTTTGGAAACTCTTCAAAACTTCACCAAAACTTGGTATTCTTGCTGCCTATCTACTGCCCATGGTGTATGGACAACTTTTAATGAAAGAAAGTGCCAAGAAAGGAGCTTGAATCTCACTTGCATGGAGCTTTCAAGTCATGCTGCAATGGAGGTTTGATGGGAGCAATTTCGGCTAAATTTGAGAGCTTGAAGATGAAGTTAAATCTGCTGTTTAAATTGATGAATACGTGGTCCACTTTGGTGGGTGAGTGGAGCACTAAGGGTTGTTTAATATTAGTTTATTCATAAGTTTCATTTTCCCACATTAAGCTTCCCATTTTTGCTATTTATATTAGGTACCACTAATTTAATTTTTCATGACATTTTCCAATTGTAATATCATGTATTTTAATGGACATTTAAGTCAAAAGACAACTTGGGGTGTCAAATGACCACAATGCCCCTATTCGAGTTGCATTCCCGATTTTTCAGTAACACTGAGTTTTGTCCGTTTTTTGATTTCTCACTTTTCTTTGTACTAATTAATTAATTTTTCTTTGATATTTCTAATGATATTTATACTTCAATAGTTCTTTATTTAAGTCCTAAAAATATTTTCCAGGGTTCCCCGCGGTCCAGGGCTAGTCAACAGTCCACGTTGCAACTTCCCGGTGCGGTCACCCATCGCTAGGGTTCTCGGCTCGTTTAACTTGTTTACATTTCATTGCTATTATTTTTTCTTTGTTTTTCTTGTATTTTCTTTTCTTGTATTTCATTATTTTATGTCTCCTCACTCATATCTAAGTGTAGTTCTAGGCATCCTAGCTGTTTGGACAACACTGGTCACCGGAGCAGTAGAACGCACTACTGAACATAGGTGTGTTACAGTGAACCTATTTATGATACCTTGTGCTAGAAATACTGTGACTCATATTCTTAACAACTTGAGAATAATATTTCTAAAAAAATATCAATGGACCTTTTCTATTACACATAAATATATTATGTAAACAAAAATGTGGAAATGCCTTTTATTAATAAAAACATGTACAAGATACATACTAAATGATATGCTCTAGGGCATACTACTAACAATCTCCCACTAGCACTAGAGCCATTCAATATAATATCTTAGACCCATCTTCTCAAGATGTGGGTCTAGCTGAGTCTATGACATAGGCTTAGTGAATGGATTAGCTGGATTTTCAGCTGATGCTATTTTCTGCATGGCTACATCGCCTCATTCAACTATTTCTCTGATAATGTGGTAGCGCCTTTCTATGTGTTTGGATTTTTGGTGAGACCTTGGTTCCTTAGCCTGTATGACTGCTCCATTGTTGTCACAGTGTAGTGGAACTGCTGACTCAATGGAAGGAACTACTGTAAGTTCTGTCACAAACTTCTTTATCCAAAGCGACTTCCTTTGCGACATCGATGCGAGAATATACTCAGCCTCGGTAGTGGAATCTGCAGTCATGCTCTGTTTGGAACTCTTCCAACTGACTGTACCTCCATTACAAATGAACACATAACCAGAGGTAGACTTTCTATCATCGATATCTGATTGAAAATCAGAACCAGTATAACCATCCAATTACAAGTCTCCACCTCCATATATCAAGAATAAATCCTTAGTTCTTCTTAAGTACTTAAGAATATTCTTGACAGCTATCCAGTGTTCCAAACCTGGATTGGATTGTTACTTGCTTGTCAAACTAACAGCATATGTGATATCTGGCCTAGTACATAATATTGCATACATTAAACTTCCAATAGCTGAAGCATATGGAATCCTGGCCATCTTATTTCTTTCTTCAGGTGTCTTTGGAGACATCTCCTTAGAAAGGTGGATACCATGTCTCATTGGTAACAATCCTCTCTTGGAATCAAGCATGTTAAACCTCTTTAACACCTTTTCCAAGTATAGACTTTGGGATAAACCAATTATTCTTTTCGCTCTATCTCTATAGATGCGAATCCCAAGAATATAGGTTGCCTCCCCTAAGTCTTTCATGGAGAATGTATTTGACAACCTTACATTTACAGTTGTCAACATACCTGTGTCATTACCCATCAACAGTATATCATCCACATATAAAACAAAGAAAGTGATAGCACTGTTACTAACCTTCTTATATATACATTGCTCATCCTCATTTTTGATAAAACCAAATGATTTAATGGCTTCATCAAAACGGATGTTCCAACTCCTCGAAGCTTGCTTTAACCCATAAATGGATCGCTTTAGCTTGCATACCTTGGAACCTTATTGGGATTCAAAACCCCTAGGTTGTTCCATGAAAATATTTTTTTCAATGTATCCATTGAGAAAAGTTGTTTTGACATCCATCTGCCAAATCTCATAATCATAGTATGCAGCTATTGTTAATAGAATCCTGATTGATTTAAGCATGGCAATGGGCGAGAAAGTCTCCTCATAGTCGATTCTTTGCCTTTGGCGAAACCCTTTCGCTACTAGCCTTGCCTTATAGGTCTCTACCTTTCCATCAGAACCAATTTTCTTCTTGAAAATCCATTTGTTCCCAATAGGTACAATACCTTCAGGTGGGTCAACAAGATCCCAAACTTAATTCTTATACATGGAATCAATTTCGAATTTCATAGCATCAATCCATTTTGAAGAGTGTATATCCGATATAGCTTCTTCATAGGTAAGTGGATCATCTCCATGATCTACTTCTTCATGAGTAGACAACTCTTGTTCTCCTTCATGAAGGAAACCATATCTCACTGGTGGGTGAGATACCCTGGTTGTTATACGAGGAACAACTGTAGATGTTTCATCAATGGGTGTAGGTTGACTAGATGAATCTATGTCCATATGATCTGTTGATTGGTCAAAATTCTCTAATTCCAACTCTATTTGCCTTCCTTTGCCTCCTTCTTGAACAAACTGTTGTTCAAGAAATGTGGCATCTGTACTTATCATAACCTTTTGTGAAGTATGCAAATAAAAATAATATCTAACACTATCTTTTGGATATCCAACAAATCGTGTAACACCCTTTCGGTAGCAACTCCGTACATTCAACTGTTCCGGTGACCAGTGTCGGTCCGGATAGCTAGAATGTCCGGAAAAATATTTAAACTAAAGTGAAGAATCATAATCAACTCAAATATTGATAAGAAAAATTTAGAAAAAATTTTAGAAATAAAATACAACTAAGTTAAACGAGCCGGTGCCCTAGCGATGGGTAACCCAGTGTGAAGTTGCGGTTCTCGCAACGAGGAGCCCTAGACCCGGGGAAAAATTCATAAAATAATTTTTGAGACTCCAGAGAAGGGTCATTGAGGTTCCTATGGCATTAGAATGCCAAGAAAATATTTAGAAAAATTTTTCAATCGGTACAGACAATTTTGACCCGTTAAGCCAAACGGAGGGCATTTTGGTCATTTCGCCTTCAGAGACGATTTTTGGCCGACTTGTTGTAACACCCTAGGCAAATCCCACATCGGCAAAACACGGGAGAGATGCTGGGTTTATAAGTTGGTGGTTCGTAACCCCTATTGACGCGTTTTAAAACCGTGAGGGTTTCGGCCCAGAGCGGACAATATCACTAGTGGGCCGGGCCGTTACATTTGTGGTATCAGAGCTGGACTCCCTCTAGTACGGTGTGTGGTGCGAGGACGCACTAGGCGGAAGCTGGTAGGCTTGTCACGACCCAGGGATGGGGTTGGGATGTGCTTGTTCAACCAGCTACGCACTGGGGTGGAAACTTCGTGTCCCACATCGGAAATGGGAAGAAAAGATTTGGGCCATATATGTGGGAGCCTTCCTCACCTGGTCAGCGCACTTTTGGGAATGAAACCTCCCAAGGGACAAATCCGTGAGGCCCATGGGCCAAAGCGGACAATACTAACTGGAGAAGGATCGGACTGTTACAATTATCAAATGTAACGGCCCGGCCCACTAGTGATATTGTCCGCTCTGGGCCGAAGCCCTCACGGTTTTAAAACGCGTCAATAGGGGTTACGAACCACCAACTTATAAACCCAGCATCTCTCCCGTGTTTTGCCAATGTGGAATTTGCCTAGGGTGTTACAATCCACCCCCCTTATGGGACTCAGCGTCCTCGCTGAGGTTTGCCCCACCATCATTCAAGGTTGCACGCGGAGCGGCTCTGATACCAAATTGTAACAATCCGATCCTTCTCCAGTTAGTATTGTCCGCTTTGGCCCATGGGCCTCACGGATTTGTCCCTTGGGAGGTTTCATTCCCAAAAGCGCGCTAACCAGGTGAGGAAGGCTCCCACATATATGGCCCAAATCTTTTCTTCCCATTTCCGATGTGGGACACGAAGTTTCCACCCCAGTGCGTAGCTGGTTGAACAAGCACGTCCCAACCCCATCCCTGGGTCGTGACACTTGTCCAGTTGAGTAAATAATTATTATGACATAAAATATGAATTAAGGTTGATGAAAAATTAATTTAAAGTTAGTAGAAAAGAAAAGAAAAATAAAGAAAATTAGGGATAATGACATCACATGATGTCATTATCTTACTCCCAACCAATCACAAGTTAACAAGCATTCTTAAAACATTTAAAAGATACAAAATGGACCAAAAATTCTGGTCATCTTCTTCTTCTTCTTCCTCAAAACGTGACCTCTCTTTCATAGCCCTCCATAAAAATTTCTTGCATCACTTCCATTTTCCCATGAATTTCCACTATAAAACCCTAGACACCTTTCATTAAAACTTGTCCATACCTCTTGGGGAAGTGTTTGGCAGCCTAGAAAAGGAAGGAAAGTGAAGTTTGAGCTTGGAAAATTCTGCCCTACAAGAGGTTAGTGCACTTATACACCTTAAGCTCTTTATTTCCATGTTAGTGACTTGAATTGAGTAAGAATTTGTGAATTAAATGAACCAAATATATGTGTATGTCCACCATGAATTTCAGCAACCCTAAGGAAGAAAAAATGATGGAGTGTTTTTGATGGTTTTAATGGACTTAAAATGAATTAGAGATTATGTTTAAGGTGTATATACACATATAGAATGAATGAAAGTGCTTAACTAGGTGTATGGGTGAATTGAAAGGGAAAATTAGGGTTTTGGGAGTGAAAAATTGGACTTGGCATATGAAATGATTAATGGACATTCTAATGGTCAATTAGTGACCATTTGAGGCAAGTTAATCATAATTTGAAGTGAGCTAATGTATGGCAAATTGAAATGGGAAGGCTGCCTAGAGACAGCAGCAATGAGGCTGTGATTCCAGCCCATTTAGACAGCCATAACTTTGGCTGTGTAGGTCCAATTTGTGTTTGGCCAATTTTACATGAAACTAGACTTATAATGGCACAATTTTTCTGAAGAAACCATGCCCAAAAGACCAAAGCAAGTGGACCAAAAGTTGGCCCCAATTCGGATACCCTGCAACAGCACCTGCAGAAATGACAACTGTTCATTTGGCCATAACTCACTGTAGATATGGTCAATTGATCTGAAATTTTTACAGCAACAAGTTAAGACATAGAAAAACAACTTCCATGAAGAAACCTACCCCAAATTATGACCAGAACCTAACCAAAATGGCAGTCACAGTCACTATTCATGGTATTGTAGATTTGGTAATTCTGCAGTTTTTCCAATCCGGCCAGCTGTGGTTTTTGGACCATAACTGGAGCTACAAAACTCCAAATGGAGTGATTTAAAAACGTAAATTCAACTAGACAAAATAATGAACAACTTTCATGTTTACCATTTCCTCAAATTCCCACTGTAACAGTGCTTAATGGAACAGTAAAGTTAGGCTTCAAAAACTGAAAATTCTGCGTCCCTTGGTTTAAGTTTAGAAATGGTATTAATGCTTAATGCCAACAAGTTTTCAATGCAAAATGTGGTATGTTGGGTGTGTTAAAACCAATGTTCCTATTTTCTATCCAAAAGTCAACATTTTTGTTGATCAACAAGGTGAATAGTGACACCAAAACTTGAAAATTCAAAATTTTGAAATTAGAAATGCATCTAGGGGACTTTAAATTGCAATTGGCAATTAATACTAGCAAATGTAAAACTAAAAATGTGGGATCTTGGTGTAATTAGAATTAATATATCCATTAAGTATAAAAAGGTCAACATTTTGGGTTGACTAGTAAGGTGAATAGTAATCAAAATGATTAGTAAATTAAGATGAAGACCTAGAACCAATTCTAAGCTTAAATGCTTAGAATTGTATGACAAATGTGGACTATCCATCCTAGTCAAAATTGTTAAAAAGAAATTAAGGCCATAAATTTGAAATCCATGAAATATTTATGGATTACTTGAAAAATGAAAAATAAGTCACCAAATTGATGTGAATAATTAGTTAGGGCTTATATGCCCATCACAAATGGAATTCATAAAATATTAGTAACTCAACTTGAAATATAAAATTTGTAATTACATAAGTAGATTCTTGAATGTATAAATGATAAAGGAAAAATGTTTTGAATATAATGGAACATGTGAACCATTGTTTAGAATTGTGATCAATATGAATAACATAATAAATGAATAAATGAACCATATTAATGTATGAATGAGACATTAGTTCTCATTATTGTAGAGAGGAGAAGTATTTTGAGCACAATGATATAAAAGGATAATTGATGTGAATTGTGATCATATAAATGATCAAATGAATGTATGAATTATAATTGAAATTTATCATGAAATAATAAACTCATAAAACATAATATATTAATATTTAATGATATTATGTGCCCCTGTATTGCCTAGACATGTGTGTCAGATTGGATAGTTTGGCATGCCAATAGGGTATTGTTTTAGCAGTACTGCGGAAGGCTTTATGCCTGTATTCATGGCTTTATGCCCGTATTCATGGCTTTATGCCAACATTCATGGCTTTTATGCCCGATTATGTGATATCATGGCTTTTTAGCCATACTGATTGCATACGTGGTTGACGTTCTGCGTCCCATGGTATGACGGCCCGAGGCACCGCGGTGTCCAGAGCCAACGACCCGTTATCCAGTTTAGTCAGCCTGTCGTAGATTACTTGGGCAGTGTAATTTATTAAAATAAATTAAGACTATTAGTAATTAAAAATATTAGAAATCAAATAAATGAGTTAATAAGACTTCAAAAGAATTAGTTACAATTATGAAATGATCCAAACCACATAAAAATTGTTAAGTAAAATGATAAAAGAGTTGCAAAAATAGGTATAACTTAACTAAATATTTTAAATGTACCTTCTATTGCCATATAAATATAAACTGAGAATTTTATTAATTCTGTATGTTGTACATTATCCCTGTGAATTTCGGAATTAAACGCTTTCAAAGCGAAACAAATGAGAACAAAAGATAATTAATATTAGACACATTGTATTAAATTAAATTGATTCTTAAATATTCAAATTATGCTTCGTTCTTTCTTTATTTGTATATTTTATTTTCTTGTTCTATTATTGCACCACTAAGCAGCAATGCTTAGCGCGATGGATTTGTTTCCTCGCGCAGGTACTTTGACTAAGATTTTTGGAGTCCAGATCTGCAGAAGTGGCTGGAGTATTCAAGGTTGTCACCTCCTCAGCAATGCATGTAGATAGGGCCCATATAGATCATATTTTGTATTTAGTATAAAATGCTAGATATTGTATTATAATGTAGATTATGAGCAGGTAATTAATAGAAATGTAATGTAATTTAATAAATTAGCTTTTTCATATGTAATTAATTTATATATCATGTAAATTATGAAATTATGTAAATTAAAGAAATTTGAAAATTTTACTTATGTGATTTGAGCATGAATGAGATTGTATGGATTCGAAGACAGATTTGAAATATATAGATAATGCATGGAAATGAATATGAAATTGAGATATATGAATGAGATGTGAATTATGAGATGGTTATGAAAATAATTGATGAGATTTTATTTGTAAAATATTATTGAAACTTTCAAACAGGTAAATAGTAAAATACTTCAGCTGGTAATAAAATAGGAAACTCATTGGTTTCTCCGTCGAAAAATTTATTAATATTAAAATATATCGAGATCAAAATATGAAAGGAATAAAGTAAGATAAGATAGGGTGCTCCGGCACCGAATGTAGCACACGTTGCTCGGCTACATTGTAGTCGGGTGAGGGGTGTTACATTTATTGGTATCAGAGCGCGGTTTAGGCGTTCCTAGGCATAGATAGATAGAATAAGATTGTGTGCATAACATGCATTGCATTTATATGAGTTGAGGTGACACTAATGCAGATCTGTTTTCTTGGTTATTTTAGGTTAAGGTATGGACTCAGAATCACAGAGGGCAGTAGAAGAAGAAGTAGTAAGTCGTATCCCGACTGGGAGTGATATTGGAAATCAGGGAGATCCTGCTCCACCAGTGTAAGAGGTGCCTGTACAACCCCAACAGGCCTTGTTTGAGCAGATGACTGAATTCTTCGGACAAATGATCAAGTTATTCCACCACCGCTCAGTGAAATCACCTCTAGGAAAAATTAGGAAATATGGAGCTGTAGATTTCAATGGTAGAAAGGAAGACGATTCTGTAGCAGCTGAGTATTGGTTAGAAAGGACTAAAAGAGTCTTGCAGCAGCTCTATTGCACACCAGAACAGAGTTTGGAGTGTGCTGTTTCATTGTTACAAGAAGCTGCATATCGGTGGTGGGATGTTGTAACCAAGGTAGTGCCACCAGCCGACGTAACTTGGGAATTCTTTCTGATAGAGTTCAGAAAGAAATATATTAGCTGTGTTCATGAAGAGGAACAGAAGAGGAGTGGTGATCAGCAAAAGAGGAAATTTGGACAGTCTAGTAATAAGAGACCGAGAGAACAGTTAAGCCAGACATCTGATCAAAGTAGGAGATCCAGACCCAGGCCTATACCCAGAAGAGATCAACCAAAAACACTAGTAGTGAGTGCGTCAGGACTAGCAAGAAAATGTGGTCATTGTAACAAGTTGCATAAAGGTAAATGTAGGGGATTGACTGGAGCCTGTTATAGATGTGGGGCCATAGACCATCGTCTGAAAGATTGTCCTAAGAAGAATTTACCACGGACCCAGACAGAGGTCGTGGAAGGACCAAGTACAACAGTAACACCACTTCCAAATGTTACCCAAGTCGGAGAGGAACAAGAAGCCCCAGATGTGAATTTGAGGTAAAGTATTTCCTTTATGATATGCCTAAGTGTATAATAATAGATTAAAAAAAAAAAAACTAAATAGTACCATATATACAAAAGAAGTAGACAGATGGAGTAATAGAAAGGTAAAAGAATTATCTCAGAACCCAAAACACCAAGTAAATTTCGAGGACGAAATTTAAATTAGAGGGGAAGAGTTGTAACACCCTCACGGTAGCAACTCCGTACATTCTACTATTCCAGTGACCAGTGTCGGTCCGGACAGCTAGAATGTCCGGAAAAATATTTAAACTAAATTGAAGAATCATAATCAACTCAAATATTGATAAGAAAAATTTAGAAAAAATTTTAGAAATAAAATACAACTAAGTTAAACGAGCCGGTACCCTAGCGATGGGTAACCCAGTGTGAAGTTGCGGTTCTCGCAACGAGGAGCCCTAGACCCGGGGAAAAATTCATAAAATAATTTTTGGGACTCCAGAGCCTTCATTGAGGTTCCTATGGCATTAGAATGCCAAGAAAATATTTAGAAAAATTTTTCAATCAGTACAGACAATTTTGACCGGTTAAGCCAAACGGAGGGCATTTTGGTCATTTCGCATTCAGAGACGATTTTTGGCCGACTTTTCCAGTTGAGTAAATAATTATTATGACATAAAATATGAATTAAGGTTGATGAAAAATTAATTTAAAGTTAGTAGAAAAGAAAAGAAAAGAAAAATAAAGAAAATTAGGGATAATGACATCACATGATGTCATTATCTTACTCCCAACCAATCACAAGTTAACAAGCATTCTTAAAACATTTAAAAGATACAAAATGGACCAAAAATTCTGGTCATCTTCTTCTTCTTCTTCCTCAAAACGTGACCTCTCTTTCATAGCCCTCCATAAAAATTTCTTGCATCACTTCCATTTTCCCATGAATTTCCACTATAAAACCCTAGACACCTTTCATTAAAACTTGTCCATACCTCTTGGGGAAGTGTTTGGCAGCCTAGAAAAGGAAGGAAAGTGAAGTTTGAGCTTGGAAAATTCTGCCCTACAAGAGGTTAGTGCACTTATACACCTTAAGCTCTTTATTTCCATGTTAATGACTTGAATTGAGTAAGAATTTGAGAATTAAATGAACCAAATATATGTGTATGTCCACCATGAATTTCAGCAGCCCTAAGGAAGGAACAATGATGGAGTGTTTTTTATGGTTTTAATGGACTTAAAATGAATTAGAGATTATGTTTAAGGTGTATATACACATATAGAATGAATGAAAGTGCTTAACTAGGTGTATGGGTGAATTGAAAGGGAAAATTAGGGTTTTGGGAGTGAAAAATTGGGCTTGGCGTATGAAATGATTAATGGAAATTCTAATGGTCAATTAGTGACCATTTGAGGCAAGTTAATCATAATTTGAAGTGAGCTAATGTATGGCAAATTGAAATGGGAAGGCTGCCTAGAGACAGCAGCAATGAGGCTGTGATTCCAGCCCATTTAGACAGCCATAACTTTGGCTGTGTAGGTCCAATTTGTGTTTGGCCAATTGTACATGAAACTAGACTTATAATGGCACAATTTTTCTGAAGAAACCATGCCCAAAAGAGCAAAGCAAGTGGACCAAAAGTTGGCCCCAATCCGGATACCCTGCAACAGTACTTGCAGAAATGACAACTGTTCATTTGGCCATAACTCACTGTAGATATGGTCAATTGACCTGAAATTTTACAGCAACAAGTTGAGACATAGAAAAACAACTTTCATGAAGAAACCTACCCCAAATTATGACCAGAACCTAACCAAAATGGCGATCCACGATCCTTGCTCATGGTACTGTAGATTTGGTAATTCTGCAGTTTTTCCAATCCGGCTAGCTGTGGTTTTTGGACCATAACTGGAGCTACAAAACTCCAAATGGAGTGATTTAAAAAAAAATAAATTCAACTAGACAAAATAAGGAAAAACTTTCATGTTTACCATTTCCTCAAATTCCCACTGTAACAGTGCTTAATGGAACAGTAAAGTTAGGCTTCAAAAACTGAAAATTCTGCTTCCCTTGGTTTAAGTTTAGAAATGGTATTAATGCTTAATGCCAACAAGTTTTCAATGAAAAATGTGGTATGTTGGGTGTGTTAAAACCAATGTTCCTATTTTCTATCCAAAATACAACATTTTTGTTGATCAACAAGGTGAATAGTGACACCAAAACTTGAAAATTCAAAATTTTGAAATTAGAAATGCATCTAGGGGACTTTAAATTGCAATTGGCAATTAATACTAGCAAATGTAAAACTAAAAATGTGGGATCTTGGTGTAATTAGAATTAATATATCCATTAAGTATAAAAAGGTCAACATTTTGGGTTGACTAGTAAGGTGAATAGTAATCAAAATGATTAGTAAATTAAGATGAAGACCTAGAACCAATTCTAAGCTTAAATGCTTAGAATTGTATGACAAATGTGGACTATGCATCCTAGTCAAAATTGTTAAAAAGAAATTAAGGCCATAAATTTGAAATCCATGAAATATTTATGGATTACTTGAAACATGAAAAATAAGTCACCAAATTGATGTGAATAATTAGTTAGGGCTTATATGCCCATCACAAATGGAATTCATAAAATATTAGTAACTCAACTTGAAATATAAAATTTGTAATTACATAAGTAGATTCTTGAATGTATAAATGAGAAAGGAAAAATGTTTTGAATATAATGGAACATGTGAACCATTGTTTAGAATTGTGATCAATATGAATATAAACTGAGTATTTTTATTAATTCTGTATGTTGTATATTATCCCTGTGAATTTCGGAATTAAACGCTTTCAAAGCGAAACAAATGAGAACAAAAGATAATTAATATTAGACACATTGTATTAAATTAAATTGATTCTTAAATATTCAAATTATGCTTCGTTCTTTCTTTATTTGTATATTTTATTTTCTTGTTCTATTATTGCACCACTAAGCAGCAATGCTTAGCGCGATGGATTTGTTTCCTCGTGCAGGTACTTTGACTAAGATTTTTGGAGTCCAGATCTGCAGAAGTGGCTGGAGTATTCAAGGTTGTCAACTCCTCAGCAATGCATGTAGATAGGGCCCATATAGATCATATTTTGTATTTAGTATAAAATGCTAGATATTGTATTATAATGCAGATTATGAGCAGGTAATTAATAGAAATGTAATGTAATTTAATAAATTAGCTTTTTCATATGTAATTAATTTATATATCATGTAAATTATGAAATTATGTAAATTAAAGAAATTTGAAAATTTTACTTATGTGATTTGAGCATGAATGAGATTGTATGGATTTGAAGACAGATTTGAAATATATAGATAATGCATGGAAATGAATATGAAATTGAGATATATGAATGAGATGTGAATTATGAGATGGTTATGAAAATAATTGATGAGATTTTATTTGTAAAATATTATTGAAACTTTCAAACAGTTAAATAGTAAAAATCGTCAATGGTAATAAAATAGGGAAACTCATTGGTTTCTCCGTCGAAAAATTTATTAATATTAAAATATATCGAGATCAAAATATGAAAGGAATAAAGTAAGATAAGATAGGGTGCTCCGGCACCGAATGTAGCACACTTTGCTCGGCTACACTGTAGTCAGGTGAGGGGTGTTACAAATCGACCTTTTTCTGATATGGTTTCCCATTTATCAGTGTTCAGCTTTTTTACATAAGCTGGACAACCCCAAATCTTAACATACTTAAGACTTGGTTTTCTTCCATGCCATATCTCATAAGGTGTGGAAGAAACTGATTTTGATGGAATCCTATTCAGAATATGCAAAGCTGATTCTAATGCAAATTCCCGAAAGGAGATTGGCATATCAGTATAGCTCATCATACTACGTAGCATATCCAATAGGGTACAATTTCTCCTTTCATATACACCATTCAACTATTGCGTTCCTGGAGGAGTCAGCTGAGAAACAATGCCGTGCTCTCTCAAGTATTCATCAAATTCAGTACTCAAATATTCACCTCCACGATCTGATCGAAGAGCTTTAATACTCTTTCCTGTTTGATTTTCTACTTCAGATTTAAATTCTTTGAACTTTTCAAAGGATTCATGTTTGTATTTCATCAAATACAAATACCCAAACCTTGATTTATCATCAGTAATGGTAATAAAATAATGAAAACTGCCTCTAGCCATTTCCTTAAATGGACCACATACACCATTATGTATTAGCTCTAAAATATTTTCAGCCCTTAGCCCTTGTCCAACAAAGGGTGATCTAGTCATTTTGCCCTGAAGGCAAGATTCACAAGTTGGAGTAGGCTCAGAGCCCAATGAGGATAGAATCCCCATTTTCTCCAATTTTGCAATCTTATCTTCTGCAATATGACATAACCTTAAGTGCCAAATATATTTTGAACTTGAGTTGATTTTCACCATGGCAGTGCATTCATTTAGATCACTTGCATTCATTTTGTGTTTGTCATTATTATCTAAATAATAAAGACCATCATTCATATAACTCGCACCAACATATTTATTTCCAAAATAAATATTGCAAACATCATCTATGAATTGAAATTCATAGCCATTTCTAGTCAAACTAGATATAGAAATGATATTCTTCAAAGCATCGGGTACATATAAAATATTATCCAAATACAAAACATGTCCAAACATGTAAAAAGATTTAGATCCTATGGCTAAAGCTTCAACAGTTGAGCCATTGCCAATCAGGACTTTAACATCTTGAGAATGCAAGCTACTACTATTTGCTAGTTCCTGCATATCATTAGAAATGTGAGAACTGGCACCAGTATCTAAAACCCAAGCTGTAGATGAACTATGAGTATCATCAGAATCTAAATAACAAGATATGGACATACCTTCCGAAGGTTTATCCTTCTTGTCCTTCAGAGAAGCAAGATACTCTGGGAGTCGCAAGGTGTTTTGCAGTCACCTGAACGAACCCTCACCGAAGTGGGAAAGAGTGAGGAGTCGCCACTTTAATTTTAAGGGAAATTAAAGAAAATCGTTTATGAAGATAAATTGAAATGAAACCACTTCAAGGCAGAGATTCTAGGTTCGGGGTCCGTAAACGGGTGGGGAAGGTGTTAGGCACCCCACCTCGTCCCTTAATAAGGGTAAGTAGATTTAACTTTGCATTAGTTAGGAGGGCTTGAATGGAAATGTTAATCCTTTTGACCAAAGGAATATTTGATTTTTCACTAAATTTGGATTACCCAGATACATAAGTAAATGAGACAACCTCAGTGAATTGACGTCGCATATCATTTTTGGTTTTGGGATTATTTTGCGTACAGGTTAAAATTTGGTGTGAGAATCGGATAACAACTCTCCTCCGATTTCTTTTAAATATTTATTAAAATTCTGAGTGGAGATCGGATAAGAACCCTCCTCTGATCTCTTTTGAAGTATTTAAAATGTAGGATTGAGAATCGGATAAGAACTCTCCTCCAATCTCTTTTAAGTATTTATTAAAATTTTAGCTCGAAGATCGGATAAGAACTCTCCTCCGATCTCTTTTTAAATGTTTATGGAAATTTTAGATCGAGAAACGGATAAGAACTCTCCTCCGATCTCTTTTGAATATTTATTAAAATTCTGAGTGGAGATCGGATAAGAACCCTCCTCCGATCTCTTTTGAATTAACAGGAGCCTAAAAGGGACTTTTCCGATCTCCCGAATTTTAATTTCAGCTACATGTCATAAGAGCCTAAAGCTAAGGATTCTGGCATTCAAAGGTGCTGGGGATAAGGCTTCTTTTAACTAATTGATACCTTGTGACTAGACGGGGGATACTAGACTGAATTTACCAACCTCCCATGTGGTCACCTTACCAATACCTATTAATGCCCGATCTATTCTATTTAGTTATCCAAGGTTTGGTTTCACTTTGTCTTATGACGTCTTGCCTAATGACCTATTGAATTTTCCTAGTGATTCAGCTTCACCATTTCCCTGTCTTATTATTTAGACCTTTTATCATTATAAAAGGACTTTTAAGTTGCCGTTACCTACATTTTGTTTAGTTACTTCTACGCTATTCGGGACCAGAACTCCTGTGCTAAGAAGTAATGAAGATTAATCAAAGAATAGACTGATTAACAAAGAAGTAAACTCGAGAATGACAGTCTTCGTGTTTAAAACATAGTATAAACTTGGTGAAAATTACAAACAGAAAAAGAATAAATGAAATACGTGAATAAAGAAGAACATTTGATAAAATAACGATATAACACTCACCTGTAGGTAGTCGAATCTACTAAACTAACTATGGAATCACAGAATGTAACAGGACTGCAGGTTGATAGCTGGAGGACTAAGGTTGGCCTCGAAATGAAGGATTCTTTGTTAAAATGTAAACAGGTCAAAATAACCAAGCTTGAATGGAGTTGAGCTTGGACAATATGAATGGAAATAGAAGATAACAAAGACAGAAAGTGAGAGTGTCACAGGATAATGAACGGACTGAAAATGAAGAGTTTCAGTATTCAAGAATCCCTTTGCAAGAAAACACTTCAGAAAACTGGTTTTCAAAGTTTTTCTTATGAAAGCTAAAATAGCAGAGTAACGAACTGAATTAAGTTTCAGAGTTCTTCCACTATGGTCACTGCCTTTTTTTCTATTTTTTTTCGTCCTCTCTCGAACAGTTTTCACGCAGGTATTTATAGGAACCGGGTGGTTCCCCTGAAGGGTCAGGATCTATCTTGGGGGAGATGGAGGGTCAGGATTTCAAAGGACATGATCGGATGCTTGAGAATTAAAGCGAATCAAAATGAACGGCCGAGATCATCCTCAGGATACCTGTCTTTTTCTTCTTCTGATCTGACGGTCCAAAACTTTGTTGACCTGGGCGATCCGAGGGCTGGGAATAAAAGGCGCCGGTCTTGTCGTCTTCCTCTTGATCCAAAGGCTCTGGACTCGTCCTTGCAAGTGAGACCAACGGTGGAGATTGGGATGTACAGGACTGTCATGACATACTCTGGCACCTGTCAGCATTGTGGGCGATTCTCAGGCTTGCGGTGGAGATTTCGCCTGTGATGCTTTAACTACCTTGGCTCTGATTCTGACGACGGTTATTGGGATTTGTCTTATTCTCTTTGCCTTCCGATCTTCCCTCTTTCTGATCTCCTTTACACACTCCTTTTCCGATCTCTCATGCTAGTCTCCCATCTTCCGATCTCTATTATTCCGATCCTTTCCTTACTCAGGCCCGGTCCGGTCAAAGCATTAATTTCCCCTCGATTCCCGAAGCGTCCGCTTCGTTTTCTGCTTAGCAATAAATGCCTGGTTTCTCCCTATATATACCCCTGACAGAAGAAAACTTCCCTCATTCGATTTCCCTCTCTTCCTTCTTACTTTCCAGTTCTAGCTGCTCCGGCAGAAGTTCCGGCCATGATTGTGGCTGTTGATCCCTTTCCGATGGACTTCTTTGTTCCTCGACTGAAAATTTACGATCCCGGTGATCGGATAATAGCGATAACCTTAATCAGCGATCTGGATTGCGGTGAGAGAACTGAATCAATTAACCGATCTAGATTGCGGACCTCAATCGTGCTGATCTCGAGTCGTTCAACTGGCATAATCAGCGAACCGATTTTGGCCGAACAAATTGCTGATGTTCCGCCGACCCTTGACGGTTGCTCTTCCAAGTTTATTCGGCTTCTCACCACATTGGGTGTTCCGACAACGGCTTTCCTCCACATTGGGTGTTCCGACAGCGCCTCGGTTACGGTGGTGACACCCTTTGGATCAGTCACAATGTGACATTCCGGTCCCTAAAGATCGCCCAAATGATGTATTTTGTTTTCAATGTAATCCGATCTCTAGAGATCACAGAAATGATGTAATCCAATTTTAGTGTAATCCGATCCCTAGAGATCGCCCAAATGATGTAATCCGATCTTTTGAAAATAAAGACTTTATTTTGTCGATTATCATCTTATTATTATTGCATTGATTATTTTTCGATCTCTAATGTGATTATCCGATCTGGTTCTTTACCTGAATGACACTTATCCGATCCGTAATTCGAAACACCTGGATCTGCCGCTCTATAATTAACCGATCTTGGGAATATGCGTGAGACGTGTCAGAACAGCTGGCGAGTCCCGCTAACCGATGCAGTGCCTGGAACATCGTGAGCATTAAATGCTCGAACGAGTATAAATAGGGGCTGGGTTAGCCAGTTGCTCTCTTATTCCATTTTTAGTCTCTCGCGAACAACCCCAAAATCCTCTCGTTTTCTCAAGTTCTTCCGACGCCGATCAGATTCCGGTAAGGGCTTTGATCTTTCTTTTAGTTTAAATTCTTTATTTCCTTTGAAAATGAGCGGTGCCGAGGGTCAGAGAGCGACGAGCCCTCCTTCCATTCAGTTCTCGTGGTCGTCTGATGAAGTAGAGGTGGTCGGGCCAAGCGCACGACCAGAACCTCCTAGGGTCTCCGTTCCAGCTCGGGGGCGGACCACACCATCGAGGCTTGTACCTTCTTCAGGGAGGGAGAATCTTCCTATGGACGAGCTGCCATCAATCTTGCAAGAAATTGATCTGCAATTGTTCAGCCAAGAGTACAATATTCGTCCTGATTCGTACGAACTTATCCGGTGTCACGGCGATCATTGAGCCGATCACTTCTTTGAAGAGAATGACATGGTTATGGTATACGAGGAACAGTTAAAGGCCGGTCTTCAGTTCCCTTTAGACGACTTCTTCAAAGAGGTCCTAAAATATCACTGAGTGTGCATTGCCCAAGTTCACCCTAACTCGTGGCGGATCTTGGTAGTCTTCCGAGGCCTGTGCCGAGCTAAGGGAATCATTCCTACGGCTAAGGTGTTCGCCGAACTGCACAGGCTAACTCGCCAAAAGGACGACAAGCACTGGTTCTTTCAGGCGAAGCCTCATTGTGGGCTCTTTACCGATCTGCCCTCCTCCCTTAAGAATTGGAAGAACCGCTTCTTCATTCTGAAGAGCAAAAATCCGAACTGCTTTGAGGGCTTCCCCCGTGGCTGGTGGCACCAGGGGCCCTTGATTCCGAAGCGTATTACCCTGAACAAGGAGGAAGGCCTAATAGTGATGGAACTGAAGAATCAGGCGGCCACTCAAAAGTTCTCCTGTTTAGATGCGGTGGCTAGAAATGCATCATTGGACTATACAGCTGATCACCGGCCAAGATCGCGAGCTTCCGCTCTCTGACCTCGGCATCGGTACTTTCTACATCTCAGATCTCAGGACCTTAGCGATCTCACTGACCTCTTCTTTGTGCAGGTATGGCGGGTGGTGAGGGTTCCAAGAAGCGGAAGAAAGAAAGAGAGATTTCCCGGAAGGTAAAAGAGATGAAGCGTTCGGAATTGCTTCAAACACCCGGCCATGAACCTGGGGAGATACAAAGAGGCACGCCTCGACCTTTGGGACCGCCAATCGCAGAAGCTGTTCAATCTTCTCCTCGGCGAGAAGAGCTGCCTCTACTTCCTCCAGTTGCTCCAAGCACAGAAGGGGGTCCTTCTCAACCTTCTGCGAGGCCCCCTCCTCATGGCGCTCAAGTGCTGATCGCTTCCCTGGAGAAGAACCGGACTGTTCAGGAGAACCCAGGTTTTGCCAAAGTCTTGGGGTCTTCCATCTGCCTTCGGGAGGATCGGGACCGACTGTCTCCGGACAATCTTGACGACATCCTGACCCAATCCATGAGTCTGAATGTAGAGTGCCTGGTGAACCAGCACATAGTCCGGGAAAAGGCTCACCGCCTGGGTAAGGAGGTCGAGAAGAAGAGTCAAGAAGTGGCATCCCTCCGATCCCAACTCTCATCCTCTCAGGATTACATATCTCAAATTGAGGGGCTTATGAAGTACTATGAGGATAAGCTGGCCGAATAGGCTCATGTTCTGGCTGAAAGGGATCATGCTCTTGGAGAAGTCCAGGCGCTCCGGGCCAACGAAGCTGCTCAGGTTGCTCACCTTACTGAGGAGCTTAAGGCAAAAGATGAAGAGATGGTGACAGGAATAGCCGGTGCTTATGTGAATGCTCACAAGGATCTCTTGGCCGAGCTCCAGAAGCGTTACCCAGAGGAGGACTTCTCTTGGATGGCCGACCTGGCTCCCGGAGGCGAGGGTGAGGATAGTGAGGAGGAGGCTGAGGGTGAGGGAGAAGACGGACAAAATGTAGATCAGGCTGGGGGTGATCCTCCAGCTGAATAACTTGTACAAATTTTTGAAATGAAATGAAATGGAATGCCTCTTTTGTTCAATGAATGGTTGTGATCGGAAAATTTCTAAATTATTAAACACTTGATTGTTTGAGTATCTTGAAATAACTGAAAGTGATTATCAACCCAAGTGTGAGAGATCAGAAAACACAATGAGCATAAGATCGGTAGAGAACCAACGCTAAACGGAACTTGATTAAAATTAGAAATTTGGCTTGAACATTTAAGATCGGAATCATCCTTAAACCGGAACGGAACCTTTGATTATTCTTAAACTTTTGAAAGGGAGATCGGCAATAAAACTGGTAAGAAAAGATCTAGTGTCAGTTCATTTTGTTTGTCAACAGAGATCAGGAATATACTTGACTGGTCCGGAGATTCGACAATGGGTTTGAGAGATCGGTGAGTGATTTAATAGTCAAAGGGATACTTGGTATTGGGGATCTGTTTCAAAGTTTATTGATTCTGGGGATTGGTTTCAAGGTTTATTGATTCTGGGGATCGGTTTCAAAGTTTATTGATTCTGGGGATCGGCCAAAATATGGTGTCGACACTGGGCAGTTCCTTTTCCAGTGCCCATCCTTCTAGCAGTGGAAACACTTTCCTTTGCCTCCATCAACTTTAGTCTTCCCTTTCTGTTTAGCTATTTTCTTAGAAGGACCAGGAATCTGAGGTTTCTTTTTCTTATTGCCCTTCTTCTTGTTGGACTTTCCAGTAGAAGAAGATGTAATCAAAGCTACCTCTTTTCCTTTATTGCCCGGCATATTCTTTTGGGCAATAACCAGCATGTTAAGTAAACCAGCTAAGGTGCATTCCTGTTTAGTCATATGAAAATTTATCACAAAATTCCCAAGAGACTTAGAAAGGGACTAAAGGATCAAATCTGTCTATAGTTGGAAATCCATGTTGAAGTTAAGATGTTCCAACTGCTCAATCAGCCGAATCATCTTGTGGACAAGATCCCCAATATTTTGTCCCTCAGACATCCTCATGCGGAACAGCTGTCTAGATATCTCATACCTAGCATTCTTGCTGTGTTCACCATACAACTCTTGTAAGTGAAGGAGGATCTTATTCGCACTCTACATGTTCTTATGCTGCTTCTGTAACTCATTACTCATAGAAGCAAGCATGTAACACTTAGCTCTGATATCATGCTCCTTCCACTGGTCCAAAGCTTTATGTTCCTCTTGAGTGGCCTCTGGAGGTAAGGGACCAGGAACATTTGAATCTAGAACATATCCTATATGTTCAAGGTTCAGGACAAGTTTCAAATTTCTTAGCCAATCAGATAAATTAGGTCCTATCAACCTATTGCGATCAAGTATGCTTGCAAGGATATTGGATGGTGGTGGTTGTTCTGTGCTCATTATTATTAGAAAATTAACTGTAGAAAATAACTAGATTAATTAGTAAATGTATCAAGTAATTAACCAAAATAATTATGGTCTTTTAATCAAATTAGTCCTTCCACTAACTTAGTGAATCCTACACTTCCAAAGTAGAAAACGGAAATCCTAGTTGGATGGATTTCTAGTGGGTGATTGAATTCTTATAATTCTATTGATCATCCTCCGGTACATCCATTATTGGAATTATAATAAACTATAAGTGAGGAACTCCTTGCCCATCATATCTCATGTGAGGTTCAATCCTTTACCTAGCCCCTAATGCTCAAAATCTCAGGTACATCCATTATTGACTTATCTTGCATTAGTTAAGTTAATCCCATTGAGCCAGTAATTATGCAAATAATTTTAATGTCCTCAGGTACATCTAATATTGGCCACCAAACCATTTACATATTTACAACATCTCATGCTTAACAATTATTCTTAAAAAATCTCTTAAATTAATTGCATCTTATGCAAGTATTTAAAATTTCATAAAATAATTGCCTCAATGGAAGGCCAATTTTATAATTACATTAATTATAGCATTTCTAACTTAATCATTTGTTTGGAAGATTTTATGGTGATCCTAATTACTATTAAGGTCTCACTTTGCACATTATCCATTTAGCATGCATATATCATAAACTGCATACATTCACATACATCTCATGCATTCATGGACAATAAATAAATATGGTATGATCATGGACTTTCCAAGGGATTCAATTCTGAGCCACCAAGAATTGAATCGGTATTCTAGGTGCATTTCATTCATTCATTTTACAAGAGTTGCTGAAGGAGTACATAATCAACACTTGATCTTGAATTCCTCCCACTGGTCCCACCAATGCTCTTGACCTCCTTGAACTTCTTGTAATCCAATTACATAGTAATCCTTGGCATACCAAGGTGAATTTACAAGAACTAAATAAATGAAATTACAACCCAAAAATTATTACAAATTTTAATAATACAAGTCCAAAATAAATTAAAATAAATAAATTAATTTACAATCTCAAAGAAACATAAAAGAAATAAATCCAATCACATTGGTCTTTTATAGTCCATGATCATCCATCATGCATATCACTATTTAACAATTAAATAAAACATACATACTTAAATTAAATTGAATATCTCATATTCAACTTAAAAATCTAGATTTGAATATCATTTAAATAAATTTAAAAATTCAAATTTGAATCACATTCAAACAAATTTAAAAATTCAGATTTGAATTACATTCAAACAACCTTAAAAATTCATATTTGAATCATGTTTAAACAATTTTTAAAAAATCAGATTTGAATCACATTCAAACAATTTTTAAAAATTCAGATCTGAATATTATTCAAACAACTTTAAAAAATCATATTTAAATATGATTCAAACAACTTTAAAAATTTAGATTTGAATCACATTCAAACAACTTTTAAAATTCAGATTTGAATCACATTCAAGTACTTTTTTAAATTCTGATTTGAATCAAAATTTAATTGTGTGATTAAAATTCTAATTAAACAATTTAATTAGACATAGGATGAGCTTTTAAATAATACAACAATTGCAAATTAAAAAGCCAAACTTTGAGCCACCCATGGAAGCTAAAATTCGCGCACCAAAGATGGTGTTCTTCAAGCATACCGCCACACATCCATTGCAACCAGCAATGGATAAATCATCTCATGATCAAAACACATAATTAAATCATATAATTAACAATCTAAATGGCAAATATAGTGGCTCAAATACCAATTGAAGGAGCGGAAGCGTGAAAAATATAAGTTTATACCATTGAATTCAAAAATTTTCACCTAGGGTCACATGTATCATGCAAGATTTATTTTTATCTATTTGATTTCAATGATAAACAAATATTAAAACTCTTTTAATATGTTTTTGGATCTGTATTTTCCATTTAAGACTTTAAAATTAATCAAATTAATTTTAGAACCCTAGATTAAATCAAGAACAAATACACTAACCTCTTGATGCACTGTAGTGTATTTGTGTCTTTCAGATGCATCTTCAGGACACCAGATGTTGTCCATTTAGCTTGTCCACACAAAGAACACCTATGGCAGCCCTTGAACAGCTTCTAAAGATTTTCTATTATTTAGAAAATCAAGTTCTACCTTTTAAGAGATTAAATATGTAAACAGGACACTAGAAACGATTTCTAGTATTTTTAATTCAAGAGATTGTTTGCTAATCTCTTGGAATAGATGAGAGATGAAGAAGAAGAGAGGGAGAGCTTCAAAGTGGGGGCACAAAGGAGGAGCAGCTGTCGATTATGTTATTTTCTTTTCATAACAACACTTGTATAGCTAGGTCAACACATTAAACCCTTGCCACATTAAACCCTCTGATTGGTTCTAGGTTTAATTGACCCAATCACATTGTGCTAAGTGTCAAACCTATATTTAATCTTAATTTTAATCATCTTACATGATTAAAAGACATTTGGCAAGCTTATATGTAATGCCATGTGTCACCATCTCATGGTGTCACATGTCACCCTATGAAATGACCCAAATGTCCCTGTGTCTTAATTTTGAGTTCTCAACCCAAAATAATTATTTCTCTTCTTCTAATCAATTTATATCAAATATAAATTAATTAATTAATCTTTATTAATTAATTTCTCATTAATTAAATTCATATTTAAACACTTTAAATATAAATTTAACTTATATTGTACATCCAATAACCTATATTTGGTTTCAAGTCATGCTAGGGACTTTGCAATCTAATTGTAAACCAAACCTATTTAATTAATCAATTAAACTCTTTAATTAATTAATTAAATCATATTTAATCAGGTGATTACTTGTGTATGTGTGTGACTTACTAGGCTCATCACTAATTGGCAATGAGATATGATATCAACTCTTAATATCATCAGAACTCTTTCATACCATAAATGATTTCTCTAAATCATTTTATGCATCTCATAAACCATGGTTAACACCTAGCATAGCATGCCATGGTCACCCAATTAGTAATAAGGTTTACCTTAAACTAACCTATAATTATATGTTACCATGCACTAGAATCTCTCTGTTACAAAATCCCAACTCAAGCTAGAGTCATGGTTTATGTCAAACTCCATTTGCTATGAATATTATGTTCTCTTTTAATTCCAGTTTTTGATTAGAAGATTTTTTCATCAGAAACTCTTTTCTGATTAAATCTGTCTGTCCTGGCCAGGAACTTGAAACATAAAGAACAATTAAATGAACATAGGATTTTATCTCTATTTACTTAGAGGAACAGATTACATCTTGATCAACACCTACCTCCATATATAACTAGTAGGAGCCAACACATGCCCATATACCCATACACAATACAAGTATGAAAGCAGTATCAAACTTAAACCACCAATATACGAGATTACTGTGCTATCTCAGGTGTAAAGATTATATGCACTGATATGATTTATGACAATGCATTGACAAGAGTAAACTCCGTGTGCTTGTCATAAGTGTCACTGGTTAGGCCTACTTATCATTTATAAGTGCCTATCATGTTTGTCATATGACATGAGACTCACCATTCCATCTTATTTATATCTCATATAAATAACTTGGGAACAAACATGAATACAATCTTTCTAGATAAGTCATGTCCTTATTATGAAGTATCCTCGATTGTGAACCTATTTATGATACCTTGTGCTA